>NW_022196910.1:20791330-20798089 GCF_008632895.1 Mastomys coucha
GGTTAGATTCTGAAGGAATTGAGTTGATAACAAAATTTCTTCAGGTAAGTCACATCTTATTTTGTAAAGTTAAATGGATCAAGAGTCTCTTTCCTCAAAAGTAACCCCCTCAAATACCACTAGCAACAATAAGATGATTATGGCACTTTCTAGAATGCTTCAGCCAGCTCAGAGTCATGCTCTTTGCAGCCTGTGCTCAGTGTCCTCTGCCTCCTTGTGCTTGCTGCTGTGCCAGATGCTGCACTTTCAAATAGCCCCCGGTTTTCTCCAGAGCAGGAAGAAGAGAAGACAGGGTGGCAGTGGCCACATAAACTCTCTTACATCTCGAAAGCATAGGCTTTTCCCAAGTCTCACTGGCCAGAATGTTCATTGTAGAAACAAACAACACAAAGAGAGTCTGGAGATTGGGGAATTAGCCTCAATCTAGAACAGTCATGATTCGTGATTTGTCTGTTGGAGTTGGAAGCATGGACATCTTGAGCAAATCTAAGTTGTGTCATTTATGAGACGAGCAGTGGGTTAACCTGTCTAATACTGGGTATAAAGGTACTTGGCATGCTTCTGTCAATACATTTCACAGTTTACAAAGAAAAGGAGCATTAAAGATTGAATATTTTAATTTTTCATCACTTCAGAAAAATACAAGAATCTACTTTTTTATCAGGAGGCTTAGATAGGAAATGTGGAATTGAGATAGAATTATTCTCATACTTTGAGTATATTGGGAGGACTCTAAAGTGATACTCGAAATTTGTCATATTAAGTAATCAGGAATTTTTTAAAGTAGTTCTAAATACTAATTTACCCTTCTTCAACTTTTTACAGTAATTAGACAGAAGGTTAATGAAATGCTTTTTGCTTTTTCACAGTATGAATCTAAGAAAAGGGTTCCAGCAGAAGAGGCCATGAAGCATGTGTACTTCCGAAGTCTAGGACCAAGAATACATGCTTTGCCAGAAAGTAAGAAGCCCTTCTGTTCATTTGTCTAGGATTGAGGATAGGGGTTTATGAGTTTAAAAAGAAGTGGTGGCTGATTTTTTATAGCTAAGATTTTAGTCTTTTTTTGTAATCAGATCATAAGTTTTCCAAGGAAGTTTGTCTTGCTTGTTTTACTTGTTCATGTCTTATAATACTGAGTATGTTGTCTCTACACACTAAGAAATCAGTCATATTTGAATGTGAATCATTAATCTTCCTTGACTTAAATTAGAATATGCTGGCAACATCATCCTTAGTCCTAATCTGGCTCAATTTCTTTGTTCAAAGTGGCTCTCTAGATTGGATAGGTGGTACCATGAGTAAAGTGTTTGCTGCATGGCGTGCAGACCTGAGTTCAGATGTCCAGGCTCCCTCTAAAGGCACTGTTCTGCACTTGTCTGTAACCACAGGACTTGGCAGAATGGGCATCCTGAGAGCTCACTGGCCAGCCTAGTCAGAGTAGTGAGTGTACACACACACGCACGCATGCACAACCCCTTTCTGTAAAGATTTGTGAAGCACAGTCAGAGTAACAAGAAAGTGATTTCCTTCCTGAGAAGCTACAAAGGAAGTTTCCGGGGTTTTTTGGTTTTTTTTTTTGTTTGTTTGTTTTTTTGTTTTTGTTTTTGCGGTTGCTCTAGATGTACTATCCCTAAGAAGTTAGTGAGTCTGTTATCAGAATCACTAGAGTAGAGAATTGCCCAGGCCTGAGGTAACTCTTGAATTTTGTCCATGCTGTCTTAACTTAGTAGTGTGTAAAGTGGGCAGAGCGGGAAAGAGGACCGTGTTTGGGAGCTCAGCTGTGAAAGCAGTTACTGTGTCCTCATTCCCTTTCACTAGGCAGTGCTTGTTAACTGAGGGTCTCGAAACAGTCAGTACCAAAACCCATCAGAAAGTCTATAAGACTTCTCACATAGAATTTGGTTTTCTGTTTAGAACATAGGGACAAATGGGAAATCTTTCCGTGGAGCTATAACTTTGGGGGCACAGTATGGATGTTTGACCTGGAATCGTTACATGCTTTTTCAATAATTACAGTTGATCTAGATTTGTCACTAATATCTGGTGATTTCTGTCTGTTCATTTTAGGCATATCAATATTCAGTTTGAAAGAGATTCAGTTGCAAAAGGACCCGGGTTTTCGAAACTCTTCCTATCCAGAGACAGGTGTGTTTGTCATAAACCATTTCACATGTCGATCATGAATTTTTGTGTGGAACCAAGCTTTGGGTTGATAAATTGATCAGTAAAATTATCAATGTTAAAAAAAACAAACAAACAATGTACAGTGCATCCCACAACTCTGTATGTTTAGAATTGCACATACTTGCTGTTGTGTATGATGTGGGCAGCTCAGTAAATCTTCAGAGAGAAATGTGATTCAGTCAAGTCAGGGATCCTGAAAGCTGCAGATGGCACAGAGACCTTTCACAAGTGACCTGGCTTGACCTCTGCACACGCCATCCCCGGTGCATCCCTGAGGCAGAAGACACATCCTGTGCATGCCTAGTCATCAGCTCCATCACTTGGAAGCCTAGAAGCTGTAGACTGACCCCGTCAACACAGAGGTCACTTAAGACAGTGCCGACCACTCTTACCGTGGAATATTAGCGCTTGCTGGTGGGAACGTTAGCTTCCTAGAGTCACCAGATACTGTATGTGGGATAAAAAAAACCTGAACCTTGAACTGCCTCATAAAATGACTTTATATTTTAGGACATGGGAAGAACAGAAGACAGAGCATGCTCTTTTAAGTCTGGTAACTTGGTCTCAAGCCCAGCCCCAGCCTTTCTTATCAGCCATGGACTCAGAGCTGAAGGCAGTCATTTCTTGTGCTGGACTTGGGATCCCCGTGTGTCTGCACTGTCCTCTTTCCAGTGGAGTCTTTTATTTCAGACCTACAGATTGTTTTTATATTTGCTGTCACAGTGTGACAATTTTTTTTTTTTGTACAGTTGGTTTTAAGATCTTCTCCGCCAGTAGAGCCAGTAGGTTACAGCTATCAATGTAACTGTAGCTGCAGATTTGTGCAGGACTGAGAAACACAGTGCATTATTTATTTGCGGAATCATTGCTGCTAAATAACTACTGTCTGTTTATTTAACACAACAGTTGAATGCCTGAAGAAGTCGCAGTGGCTTTATTATATGTGAACGCATCTGTTTCTCCTCACAAATTGTTTGACTGCTGCATTTTTTTGTTGTTGTTTGTTTGTTTGTTTGTTTGTTTTTTTAAAAATTAAACTGCAGTGTTTCCTGGAATGTATATTTTAGCTTTGCTTAGCAGTAAAGTAAATGAGCCATCGTGAACACTCGAAGTTCATGCTACATACAATTTCTTAGGAGCATTGGCCAATAGCGGAGCTGAGAGGTGGACAGCACGGTGTGTTTCAGAAGCATGTAATGCGAGGGTTGATTCAAGCAAATGAACAGCAGACATTTTGGGTTCCCACATTAGACACCAATAAACTAAAACACCAGGTTATTTATTTTTACCTATTCCTCCTCTTAGAAGTATCCACTGCATATTTGTATGCTCCTACACTTGAGTAACTCTTCCACACTGTGCTTTTAGTTAAAATTTAGCCACATAAGTCATTCAGACAGAAAAAGCCTTGCCGCTGTTTGTCTTAAGCACACTTCTCTTGTTAGATGATACTTCGTTTTGAGGAACCGTTTCTTTCATTCGGGGGCTGTCAGACTCTCAATAACGTTCACGTGGAATCACCTGAAAGCTGTAATGTGTCTTTAAACAGAGCCATGATGAATTAGAAATGAGAAAGAAGAACCCAGAGGACTGCTTTTAGCATTGTGGGTACTATCTGCTCATCAGAGACACTAACAGTGTAACTTGAATTATGCATCTCCTTGAACATCACAGACACTTGGTGTTGGTAACCGTGTCTTAGGCATTCGCGCTCATTGTTAAGGACTATTGGTTAGTGCATCTTACAACTATAAATCTTAATTGGTTATATTTTGAAATGGTCATGTAAGTGTTTGCCTTATATCATGAAAATAGTTATAACTTAATTTTTGTCCTGCCATTCACTGTAAACATTCAGGGTCCTCTCATTTCTGTTCAGGAAATCCTGTAGTTTATTGTTTGTTATTTAACAGTATTAAGTGAGGTTTTGTATATTTCATTTTAACTTTATTTGTGAATAGTGATTGTAGCATGTTTGGGGATGTTATTTTAATATTTCACAATACTGAAATTTTAATTTTTTTTTTAAAAAGAAAGTTCTGGAAGAAACAGATTCATGTGTAATGGTGAATATTGGACCACTGCTGCTTTTCACAATTGTCAGCTGATTTTACGTTAAGCCCTGTAGCCTAACTGCTGTTATTTCTAACTGACAGACATGTATTAATACTGTACTTTGAAGGTTATAAATATTATGTGAAAATTCCTTCATTTGTTTTGAAATTTATAATAACTAAATCTCTGTGTTATATAAAATGTGATCTTTGTGGAGTGACTGTTCTTTCTTGGGGAAGAAAGCTGTGCACACTGGGGTTGTCTTCCTTTTGTGGTACCATTGTCAAGTAAGAAGACATCACTGCACTGAAAAGGACAGCCTCTTTATGTCTGTGCCAGCCATTTGGTTGGTCTCTTATGTGATCTCCTGAGATATTGTTCTTTACTTATGAAGCATCAGATGTGTCAGTTTGATTTGCAGATTGACCTTAGTTGTCAGTGAGCTTGATTCTTGCATATAAAAAGTAAAGAGATACGTGCAGGCATTATTTAACGTTCTTTCTAGGGGGTCTAGGGACTTTGGGTTAAGAAATTCAGCAAACAAATAGGCTTGCATAGGTTGCTTTTGTTTGTTAACATTTCAGCCTTATCCTGATCCTGGAAACTGCAGAGAAGAGACTTAAAACTTGGAAAGATTGAACCTGGGACCCTCACAAGCCCTTAAACTGACAAGAATTCTGAAGGTAAGAGGTACTGTATCACCCAGCATATCCAGGGTCCTTCACTAGAGCATTTTATCAGCTAAATCTGAAAGGATATTTAATAACATGTTATAATCTATCCTTCAGACTCATAACCAGTCATATTTCTTTTTCTTTACCTCTTTATAGTATTAGCTGAATTCACAACACAATAGTTACATTGATTTATTTCCAGAATTTGTCTTCCTATTTCAGAAATTGAACTCATTAAAATATTCCATTTCTCCCGCCAAGCTTCTCAGAACTATTAGTTTACTCTCCATGTCTATGAATTTTCCTATTCTAGATACTTTCTGCCCTTGCAACCATACCATATTTATATTTTCTGTTTGGCTTATTTCTTTCAACATAATATTTTTCAGGGTTTCTCTTGATGGCTGACTGATGTTCTGTTGTGACTAACCAGTGTAAATACTGCTACTGTGAACATTGCACATGTATACACACATGCTTGAGTTCCCGTCTCTATCTCTTTGGCGTGTATATACTAGAAGTAAGACTGCTGGTTAGGCCTCATTTTGTATTTGTCTTTCTGAGCTATGTTCCACAGCAGCTGCACTGTTAAATTCCTAGTGGCATGTGAGAGAGAATTTTCCCCCTCCAAAAACCCCCTATTCCTTCCCCCCTTCCCCTGCTCACCAACCCACCCACTCCTGCTTCCTGACCCTGGCATTCCTCTACACTGGGACATAGAGCCATTACATAACCAAGGGCCTCTCCTCCCATTGATGACCAACAAGACAGTCTTCTACTACATATGCAGCTGGAGCCATGAGTCCCACCATGTGTACTCTTTGGTTAGTGGTTTAGCCCTGGGGAGCTCTGGGGGTACTGGTTAGTTCATATTGTTGTTCGTCCTAAGGGGCTGCTAACCCTTCAGCTCTTTGGGTCCTTTATCTCCTTCACTGGGGACCCTGTGCTCAGTCCAATGGTTGGCTGCAAGCCTCCACCTCTGTATTTGTCAGGCACTGGTGGAGCCTCTCAGGAGACAGCTATAACAGGCTCCTGTCAGCAAGCACTCATTGGCATACACAATAGTATCTGGGTTTGATGACTTTATATGGGATGGATCCCCAGATGGGGCAGTCTCTGGATGGTCATTTCTTCAGTCTCTGCTCCATACTTTGTCTCTATAACTCCTTCCATGAGTATTTTGTTCTCCCTTCTAAGGACAAAAGTATCCACAGTTTGGTCTTTCTTCTTCTTGAGTTTCATTTGGTTTGTGAATTGTGTCTTGGGTATTCCAAACTTCTGGGCTAATATCCACTTATCAGTGAGTGCATACCAAGTGTGTTCTTTTGAGATTGGGTTACCTCACTCAGGATATTTCTAGTTCCTTCCATTTGCCTACGAATTTCATGAATTCATTGTTTTTAATAGCTGAGTAGTACTTCATTGGGTAAATGTACCACATTTTCTGTATCTATCCCTTTGTTGAGGGACATCTGGGTTCTTTCTAGCTTCTGGCTGTTATAAATATGAACATAGTGGAGCATGTGTCCTTATTACATGTTGGAGCATCTTCTGGGTATATGTTCAGGAGTGGTATTGCTGGGTCCTCATGTAGGACCCAGTTTTCTGAGGAACTGCCAAACTGATTTCTAGAGTAGTTGTACCAACCCTACATCCGATAGAGGGCTAATATCCAATATATACAAAGAACTCAAGAAGTTAGACTCCAGAGAACCAAATAACCCTATTTAAAAATGGAGTGCAGAGCTAAACAAAGAAATCTCAACTGAGGAATACCAAAGGACTGAGAAGCACCTAAAGAAATGTTCAACATCCTTAGTCATCAGGGAAATGCAAATCAAAACAA
>NW_022196910.1:20798377-20817603 GCF_008632895.1 Mastomys coucha
TTTTTTTTTTTGTCGTCCATTCTTTAGGATCTTCTACATACAAAATTACATCATCTGCAGGAAAAAGTAATTTGACTTTTTCATTTATAATTTGGAATTTATAATTTCCTTTACTTTTTTTCTTTCATAATTGGTCCTTAAACCTCCAGTATTACTGAGTAGTGAATGAAGGCTAGTAACTTGTGTTGCTGGTCTTTGGGGAAAAGCTTTCAGCTGTTCACCACCTCTGTGTAACTAGCAGCGGGTGTGACTAGCTAGTAGTGGGTGTGACTAGCTAGTAGTGGGTGTGACTAGCTAGTAGTGGGTGTGACTAGCTAGTAGTGGGTGTGACTAGCTAGTAGTGGGTGTAACTAGCAGTGGGTGTGACTAGCTAGTAGTGGGTGTGACTAGCTAGTAGTGGGTGTGACTAGCTAGTAGTGGGTGTGACTAGCTAGTAGTGGGTGTGACTAGCAGTGGGTGTGTATATAGCCCCAATGTTTAAAGAGCTTCCCCTGTTGCTAGGTTACTGCGTGTGTTTATGGGGGAGGGGGCGGTTACTGGTTTGTTGGCTTTATCTTCTAAAACATTTTTACTGTCATTTTTGATGATCATGCTGTTTTCTTTGTTCATTACTTTGATTGATTTTTATGTTACATCAGTGCTATGTTTCTGGAAGGGGTCCCACTCAGTGATGAATTAAAGTTTAAGCATCCTTTTATAAAAATGTTTGGGACCAAAAGTATCTAAGATTTCAAGGAATTTTTTTGCTCCCAGTTTGGGATATTTGCATAGCCTGTAGTAGTTGAACATCCCTGCTTTCAAAACTAGGAAGTCTGAAATGCTACAAAATCTAAAATTGTTCTGATCATTGTTATTCTAAATGTTTCAGGGGTCAACGTCTTTTGGATTTCATGTTAGGGATGTTTAAGTTGTAATTCTGTAAACATGCTGCTAAATCCAATATGCTGGTATTTTTGTTGAGAATTTTAGCCTGAATTCATAATGGGTTTGGCCTGTACACTCTACTCGCAGCATCTGTCTCGATTTTGTGTTCGCATTGCTGGCATCTGAGATAGAGTGAAGGGTTTAAGCCCTTCGGTTAAGTGAAGTGGCTTAAAATATTGTCTTAAGTCTCCAGATACCGTACTGTTTTATATTTAGTTGCTTTTTATAGTAGACCATTTTAAATTCCTTCATTCCTTTCTTGTGTGTGTGTGTGTGTGTGTGTGTGGTTGTTTTGATAATATGTATTACATATATTAATTATTTTGAGTTTGTATGGTTTTAAAAGATTTATCCCCAAATGTCATCCCTTTTTATTATTCTGTCAGTGGCTCTAGTTTTTAAATATTCTAATCTAGATTCTTAAGTCAATTCTTTGTTTGTTTTACATGTTCATTCATATCAAAATGTTAAGTGCCAATACAAGCTCACAAGCTTGATAGAATTAAAAAATGTTAATGTGTTCCTTTACACACAATGAAATACATGTTTTCCTTCTGAAACGTGTTCTAATGCTAAGTTCTGACCCTGGACTTGCATGTCAGGAGGTTTGTTACCATCATTCCTAGTCAAGAGTTTCCATTTCTGACCTAAGAAAACTACTGACAACATCTGTCCATCCAAAACGGGAAGAATATAAGTAAATTACTGATTATAAAACTACTTTGATGTGAAAAGAATGTAAGACATTGACCTACGATGGTTAGAAGGCCTTTTCATTCCTGGCATCTCCCTAAGAGAAATTAATTTATTGGAAAACTAACATTCTTTTAAAGCTACCACTTGACAGACTAAAATGTACACTTGTCAGAAGGACAGACGGACAAATCTTCCATAGCAACTGTGGTGCTGTCCCTACTGCGGTGTAGATGCAGGGTTGCCTAGAATATGTGGTGAGCGTTCATGAAGATGGAGCTGATGAGCGCCTGGTCTTAGCACCTACCTCTATGTGCAGAAAACTCAGCATCTGAAAAATGTTCCTCTGGGCTGTGAACAGGACATGGAATCTTAGCATAGACTTGACTCCAGCAAAACTGAATTCCCAGAACAGTGCGAGTGAAGAGTTAGAAATGCTCCAGCCCCTTCTGTAACTGTGCTGTCTTTCAGTTTTCCCCTGGGCCATTACGTAATGACTCAGTGAAATGGTGGTGGTGTGGGCTGTAGGGTCATTGTGGAATGGTATTCATGTGTCTTATGCTTTTTTCTGGAAACACTGGAACTCATTAGGATGATTGCCTTGGAAGCATTCCAGCCATTTGGCTCTTCCAGACTTCGAGCCAGTCATTCTTTCAGTCTTCTTAAGCTACCTGGAACCCCCCCCCCTTTCTTTTTGAACTTATACTTTATTGCTACTGATTATTCCACATTGCTGTCTCGTACCATGATTTACTCTTTGATCCTGAGTTATCTAAATGTTTTCTTCTCTTGCTTATGCTTTGAGTCTCAGCTCTTTCTTCTGGAAGTCTTTCTCTGTACCATACCCTACCACAGATTGTCTTATGAGTCCTCTGGTTTTACTGACCTCCTGTCAATTGTCCATATACTTCAGGATATGATAATACTTAATCATTTTTTAAGTATTAAATCCTGTAAAAGAAGGGATTACTATGTCTTGGACTAGATAAAGAAATAGTAGTATTTATTGATTAAGACACAAGTGAAGAAATCCTTGTTTGTAAGTAAAACTCACCATTTACATTAACCTGGCATTGTCTCTTCTCTTTGAACTCTAAGAACTAACTCATAATCAAATTGTTCTACATCTATCACACACACACACACACACACACACACACACACACACACGAGAGGAGATAGCGAGAGATCTCACACAGGACTAGGAATAAAGTCAGTACAGGAGAAGTCTGGCAGAACACACTGTAATTCCTGGGAATCTCCTAGGCCACAGTGGTGTGTGCCTGGTACAGTGTAAAGGCATAGACTTTTAGTTCTTAAACGACTTATCTTTTAAGCATATTGACCAACATCATGGCCTCTGCAATCAAAGTATAGTTTTGAAAACTGACTAGCTGTTTCTTTTGAGTCAGTGATTTAACTACAGTTGGTCTCAGTTCCCTTGTAAAATTATGTATAATAGTACATCCCTCTTAGTGCTGTGTGCTTAGACTTGGAGCTCTGAACTCCAGCTGTTTCTTTGAATCAGTTATTTAACTATAGTTGGTCTCAGTTCCCTTACTTGTAAAATTATGTATAATAGTACTTCCCTCCTATGGCTGTGTGAGTACTCTGGACTTGGAACTTTGAGTGGTGCTGAGCGAGTGTGAAGTGGTTTAGAAATAGTTCCCATCAGTAACTGAACCTGTCATGTGATGGAATGGAAATGGGCCTTAGGTTCCAGAGTCATTTGGAAGAGGTTACCAGAACTCATTGTTAGTCTTGTATTGGGAACCAACCAAGGAATTCCAGCTGCGGAGATGCCATGCCTGAAGATTAAAACAAAGGGCACAGGACCATACACAGCATCGTATCTTCTTGAGCAGAAGCAGCGTTTCTGCAGTGCTTCCTAGAACACGGTTGATTTTCAGAGGTTTCTTCAGTAAGTGAATAATTCCCTACCACACATACAAATATGTTATATCCTATATAGCTATGAATTTGTGTCCCTTTTGCAACTGTAGTGACACTGAACATCAGTCTGGGTCTCTGCTTATCTGCTATTTCTTTCTACACACACACACACACACACACACACACCAGTCTTGTGAACCAACCCACCTGGTGACTGCACTGAGCTCATTGGAAGTAACAGAAAGAGTAACCTTTGCCCAGAACTCTGTAGTTCTCATATGCCCCTGTGCCAGCAAAATGGCTAAAAGGAAAAATTAGTTTCTCCTCTTTCCCTCACCTCAGTACAGAGCAACTGACAGAACTTGGGTGGTGGTGGCAGTGGCTGTGTGTGTGTGTGTGTGTGTGTGTGTGTGTGTGTGTGCCTGCGTGTGTGTGCCTGCGTGTTGTATACAGATGCATTGCCCAGGCACAGAGACTAGATGACATCAGCGGTCCCACTCAGCACTCTGCCTTTTAGACAGGGTCTCACTGAACTAGGCCTCTCCATTTCAGCTAGACTGGTGGGCAGTCCTAACCCCCACAGTGCTGGACTTAGAGGTACTTGCACAGCCGTGCCCTATGTTGCACATGGGTCCTGGGTCCTCATGCTCCCTTGCTCGCTAAGGAGTCTTCTCAGCCTCATGCCTTAAGAAGATCAGGAGACAGTTTCAAACCCATTTTACTCTTCCCCCAATTCAACCTCAGTGGTGAGGTATGTGTGTGCACGCACTGTAGTGGGCTTTACAGTCTCACACATGCTAGGTAAGTATTCTTCTACTACAGTATAATCCTTATGCATATGTAAAGCATTCGATGTGCCATATGTAGAGATAGGAAACTGTATTTATCCAACTTGTTGACATAGACAAGTCGATATTTGAGTCCCTGTAAGTAAATGGAAGTGAACAGTGCTTCTTAACACTTTTTATTACAAAGTATTTATTCAGCAAAACAATACTACAGTAAAAAAAAAAAAAAATGATGCCTGTGTGTGGCAGTGGAGGAAGCTCTGCAGCCGGCCAGAGGAAAGCTGTGCGCAGGGACAGAGTTCAGCTTCCACAGGGAGGTTCTAGAGTTCCAACCCCAGCCGCAGCGGCTGAACACTGATTACTCAAGCCTAGGAAAGAGCTGGGGATGCTCTGTGGAGCCTATTTTGTGGCCGAATTAATCCTGTTAAAAACACAGAAGACGGGGAAGCTGTCTTTCTCCATTCTTCAGTTCTCACGTCAGCATTTGGCTCCACCAAGAATGACATACAGTGTTTTCCCATTTCTAATCTGTGAGTCTAGAGTATAGGATAACCACAGTAGTTGGAAGAAAAGGAACCAACAGGCAGACTTAAGAGTCACGTGAACATTTCCAATCAGTGTTTAAAAGTCTACAGAGGTCATTTTGTTGAGATCCCTGGAGATCAGGATCCCTTTAGTTTCTTAGTAAGAATCTTGGGTATCAAACGCATCCTCACCAAGCAGTTTGACACACTCCAGCCTTAGGTTTCCTTAAGTTCTGAACCACTCTTACTCTACCCTCAGTGAATGCTGTGGCCCCAGGCAGCTCCCAGCCGGCTTCCCCCACCCCCATCCCTGTCCTGTGTGCCTGTCTTGACCAGAGAACAGCTGGAAGCCAGCACTGTCAAAGCCCCTCCTCCTAGGTCTGACACCGTGTTCAGTAATTACAGTCCCCTGAACCAACTCCTTTTTATTTTGGTACACATTTATTCTTTGCCATGAGGGAGTGGCAGGGCATCTATTTATGGGCTTGGAGCTGTCTTCATGGCTTTTTCTCCCCTTCGTAAAGACACACGCCCCTTAGAAAGATAGTCAATTTGGGTAGTAAGTCTTAATGTAGATTGTTTACAATTCAAAATATTTTGCACACGCTTTATTTTTTTAACCCCTTTATAATCCTTTACTTAGTATCTAGTCTATTGAGGCACATTTCAAATTTTTTTTTTAATACTTGTAGATGAGTGGTGTTTCAGCTCGCCTGATCTTGAACTGAAAGTGCTTTGAGTCATAGTCTTACATTAGGACTTCCCTTAAGCACGGGTGTGCTGCCTTCAGGGTTTCACCAGAGGAGGGGCTGCTGCCATCCCAGCCAGACCCACAGCACTTGAAGCCTTCCCTGCAGAGCGTCTGCAGACCTGCTGCATCCACTTCAGAGTGAGATTCCTGAAGAGTGTTATCAGATCCCCTTTATTCTCACCATCCATTTCATACAGAAAGTGGTGCTCATCTTTAGAAGCAAGGCCTTCAGTGCATCCAGTTCTTAAGTAACACATTTGGTTTAATCCATCAAAAATTATATCTACACATAGGAAGTATATCTATACATAGCTGGTATTACATAAACATTTCTTTGTTGTTTGAATTCACAATCTGTGAGCATCTTCCAAAACATTCTTAGTTTGTTTCCCACCACGCCCGTTTTGGGAGAGACAGGGAGATAGATTACTGGGGGATTGTACCCACAGACTTAAACACATGTAGAGCACACATTCTATTGAGCTACGTCCTCAGTCCTAAAACATTAGGTTTTAAATATTAATTGTCATGCCAGGAATCTAAAGAAACCTTAACTCCCAGAAGTGATAAAGATACCAGATGATTGTGGTTGTAGGAAATGAAGAGAGCAGAGCTAGTCTTTTAAAATTAAACACAAACCTGGGAAGTTCCCTTAAGAGTTTGGCTGGTGTGGACTTCAGGTACCCTTGGTATCCCAGACTTCTGCCAGGAATAGAAAGGCCTCTGTACATGGCTAAGTGGCTGGTCTCTCACAGTTCTTCTTTTAAAAAATGCACTTTGGAACATGTTCTTTAAAGAATGTTTATTGTCTAAATATGGCTTCGTTCATTTCTTATAAAAAACATTACTTGGACATTACGTTTGCTGGATTTCAGTTCAAAAGAGGTCCTAAGGCAGTTCTTACCATGCTGGAAGTACACTTTGATGGTGTCTACATGAGAAAATAACACTCTACAGAGAGCTGTCTGATGCTAAGGTGTCCTTCAAACATTGCCTCTCAATACTAGAAATACATAAATTCATGTACATAAAACTAAATGCAAAGGAAGGCACAGCTGGTTATATCGTGTATACAAGCAGAGTTCAGCATATGTAGAATTAAAGCGATAAAAAGCTTCACATCCTTATTAGTTACATTGAAAACATTAAGAAAGGCTCTTCACTGTCAGTGTTCAACACTCCAGAGCTAACAGGATAAAAAAAAACCACAAACATTAAAATCCACTGAATGCAAAACAGACTTTCATAGAGAGCTGAATATATATATATATATAAAAAAAACTTTGTTTTTTAAAAAAAAATGCTAACATACATCTAGATTATCCGTGTTACGAAAAGTGCAAACCAAATGAACTGGGTTTCACAATGTCCTTCTCATGACACAGGTAAACTAGCCCATGGGGACAAACTGTCATCAGTTCTGAGTCCTTAGTTGCTGACATTGGTGGTGGCCATCATCAGGATTTCTGAGAACTGGAAGACAGCAGAACTGGGGATGGAGCTCTGTCCAGACTGGGGAGTGGCACCGGCATGTGACCGTTGAGCAGTGTGGGGAACTGTAAGGGACAAGAACCATTTAGTAACTGTGACAAAGCCACCAAGGAGCTTGCTTTCCTTTAATGCATAGATAGACCCATGGATGTTGTTCTCTGACCCCAGTGATGGGAGTTGGCTGCTGAGCAGCTTTACAGAGGTTACCTAGAGCAAGAGAGAGGGGCCCAGAAAGTGTCCCTATTCTGTATGCCTAAGGTCCTAACCCATCCTTCGTGTGTTGCAGTGAAGTTTAATCTACTGCTATTTTTTTTACAGGTTCTAAGCTAGTTGGCCAATTTGCTTTAGCTATCGAGGGGTAAAACTGGAAACCAAGACTCTTTACATATGGGTCAGTAATCTCAAGTTTTGAAATTTGCTGTCTGGTTCCCACAGCACAACAGAGATGCCTGTCAGTTCTTGTTGAAAACAAGGACGGGGGAGCTGGATATGAAGCTCAGCAGTTAACAATGCTGACTGCTCTGTTGACAGAGAACCAGAGCCTGACTCTAGCACCCATGTCTCAAAACTTTCCCAGAGCATGGCTCAAAACTTTCCCAGAGCCCGGAGATCTGTTGTCCTGGCCCCTGTGCATTTTTCTAAAAAAGAAAAGACGATCTTAATCGTCCCTGAAGGTGAGAGAGTACTTTCCCTAACCTAATATCAATGCATTAGCTCACCCTTGCACAAGCAAACAGTAAGATTTCCGTGTTGTTGGTAACTAAGATGGGAGCTAGCGGAACGAAAGCGCTGGATTTTATAACTGGAACAGATACTCCAGCTGTGGTCCCTTATGAAGAAGGGTGAGCAAAAGCATCCTGGTAATAGGGGACTGCCTACTCACAGCTCCCAGTTCTGCCTTGCCAGAGATGCAGTGTGGCCAGTTGATTCCCCCCAGGTACTCTTGTAGCTTAATCCCTACTTAGTCCAGGAAAGTTAAATATTAAACAGCAGAGCCTGGCACATGCTGGAAGTACAATAAATATTTGTAGAATGAGTAAATACTTTTTCCCCCTAAACTATTTCAGTAGCACATTCAACGCCTTGGCTTCTCCAGGGCCACCATTTCATTGGAGCACTAGGAGTATAAAGTAAGCTTTGTTATCACCACTTTGTAAAAGGAAAAAACAACTCAGAGAGGTTCTGACGAGCTCAAGGTCATAGCTCCTAAGCAAAAGCAAGTTTTTATCTCCAGCTATACTAAACTGCCCAGCTCCTCTTTTAACTTCTTTAATAGTAGCTGGTGTATGTGGGGGTTCTTGTCTTTCCTGGAGCTTTGGGATCTTTACATTCTGTGGGACAACAATCTGCATGCACTTAAGCCTTTCTAAGCCAAGGCCCACTCCTGTGGGGACTTCAGGTGAACTGCAGAAGAACCGGGCTTGAGCGCTCGCGCTCTCTCTCTCTCTCTCTCTCTCTCTTTCTCTCTCTCTCTCTCTCTCTCTCTTTCTCTCTCTCTCTGTTTCTCTCTCTGTCTCTCTCTCTGTCTCTAGCTCTCTCTGTCTCTCGCTCTCTCTCTTGCTCTTTCTCCCTCTGTTCTTCCCTCCCTCCCTCTCTCTCTCTCTCTCTGTCTCTCTGTGTGTGTGTGTCTCTCTCTGTCTCTCACTCTCTCTCTCTTGCTCTTTCTCCCTCCCTCCTTCTCTCCCTCTCTCTCTCTCTCTCTCTCTCTCTCTCTCTCTCTCTCTCTCTCTCTCTCTCTCTCTCTCTCTCTCTCTCTCTCTCTGTGCCTATGAAAGAACCATCTTTAGTGCTAGCTCTTTCCATGTGTTAGGATGGATGGCTGCCGGCTCTGCGTGCACTCATTTGCCATACTTCTCTTGATTAGCTTGTGTCCTCCCCTCCCCCCCCCACACACAGAATGTTTATTGGCTTTTCTCCTGCCATAGCTGTAAAAGTGTGCCAAGCTTAAAAAGATACATAGAGCACATTCTCAGTTGGAAATGGAGTCTCCTCTACCCTGTTTCCACATGTACTTGCGTGTGAGGTATGCCCCATTGTATTTGTAGATCAAGCTCTAGATTCATGCTTGGCCAGTGTCTTTGGCACCTCTCTCTCTTTACTAAAAACACTTTGCAAATAGAAAGCATACCTCTTCCAGAAAGGTTAGTGCCTCATCTTCTCTCTGTGCTAAAATTCTGCCATATCTTCTCTAATCTGCTATAAACATGGTCCTAAGTAGGCTGGTGTATACCGGTCATCCCAACATTCGGAAGGCTGAGGCAGGAGGACTACTGTGAGTTTAAGGTCAGTCTGGGCCACATAGTGAGTTCCAAGCTAGCCAGATCTACAGTGTATGACTCTGTGCCAATCACTCTCCCTCTAAGATAGACAGACAGACAGACAGATAATTGTCTCAGGAGGTCTGTGTAGCAATGGCTTAGCTCCAACTACTCTTTCCCTAATGATTCAGTTTGCTTTTCCAAAGCTCACACAGGAAACATGCCCACTCTGCTCAAAATGTAGGTTATGTTTTCTCTTTCATTCCCAACACCCAGTGTATATAAATGAGGCTCATTGTTTTTATTCATTTTGAAGAGGCTCAATGGTAATCTGCATTCTGAGAAACCCATTTCTATGTCTTACTATTTTTCATCAGAAGTCTTGTTCCTCTTAGGATGTTTGTTGTTTTCCATTTTTAAAACTCCTGCCTCCAACTTTTATATGCCCTGTTGTTCTTTCTTATGAAGAGTCATAATATTTTAAGAGATACAGAGCTGTTTCCCTTTGCCCGTGGATCCAGTCATAACTTGAGAACTCCGGGCCATGCAACCTGTCAGCCATCCAAGCTAAGTTGTAGCCCACTTCCCACCTCCTCGGCTGCTTTTTGAAACTCTTTGCAGATGGCCTTTGTGTGCAGTAATCTACAGAATTCTGAATGTGAATTAGGAACCTGTTGTCTGCAGCGGTTTTCAAAATGTAGTTCCTATACTAGAACATAATTAGAAATGTGAACGTTTTATCAGACCCTGCCCAAGACCAGAAGCCCCAGGGTGGGCCTAGCATCTTTACTTGACACATTATCCATGCGACCCTGATGCATGCTGGCTTTGCAGAACCACTGGCTATGTGGTATGGACACCACCCAGCTCCCAGAGATCCTGGCTGTCAATCCACTGTGGGGATGAACTATCTTTACTGTTGGGAATACTGGAATAGAAACAAAGTTCTACTAGTTCCTTGTGGCTTTCCTGGAAGATCTTTAACCTCCGTACCAATCCGATGGCAGAACTCCCCAAAACCATAGAAATGAGCTGTTTATTTTTCAAATATTCACTGAGCTCTGCAGAAGCTCCATGTTAGGCTCTATAGCAGTGCAGTCCTATCCACAAGGGATGATGTATTCATACAACCCCTTCCTGCTATGCTTCTACTAGACTGTGCCACTTGAGGTTAAAATGGTAACAACCAACGTGTTCACTGTGCCTCACCAGAACCAAGCTGAGATGGGACATAGGGCCAGGGAGAGAAGGAAACTCGATTACTCCAGGGAGTAGTCACATCATGACACCCTACTCCAAGCCTACCAGGAAACCAGAAACACATGATAGCAATCTAAACCTCTAAAGCACCTCCATCTTTCCAATGAGACCGTAAAATCCTATTGTATACACATGGTGTTCTTGCAGAGAAATGCTCAGCATATACTAACCTTGCTAAGCAAAGTGACCACCTTAGAGGACAGACTGGAACTCAACATCTTTTATTGGCATGTGTGCTTTGGCATCTTGTCACTAGGCCATCTGTAACGACCGATGTGTGTGACCATCGATGTGCTAGAAGCTGGTAGAAAGCACAGTGAACAGGATATGGTTCTTGTCTTTTGGGGTTCCACTCTCTAGTGAAGTTTGCCAGATCAGTGGGTAATCCTAATGTAAAATGTTAAGGGCAGTGAGAATAAGGAGCAGCAGCCAGTTTGGGGTGAACCATCCTAGGGCCAGGGGAAGCAGGCTGGGTAAGACCAAGCTAGACAGAGAGGAGCATGGAGCTAGCAAGGTGTGTCTACCTTTGCTTCATTCGTGCCCTGCCTGTATTCACATCCTCAAGACAGTAACACCTTGAGTTGGTGAGTAGCAATCTTTGAGACTCAGGAAATACTGATCTTCACGGGATACTGAGTAAGGCTCCTGGAAGATTCCAGAAGAAGAGTGAATAATGAATGTGTTCACCTAACTCAAGGAGGGCTTCATTATTCTTTAACCATATGTTACACAGTATTTTGTTACAAAATTCTAGCTTGATTATAATCTGTAGAATGGTGCAGGTAATGTTTCTATTCCAATTTGGAAAAACTGTTCACTGTTTCCATTTCTCAGTGTTTTTCATGTGAATATATTGACTAGTTGGGTTCCCACTTTAAAGTCTTTTATTGAGCTTTCATAAAAATTGTGTTTTAATTTTAAATTAGTTAACTTCCAGTTTTCTTAATCAACTGGAAGTATCCAGAACACTTAAAGAGTCCATGTTTGGACTCCTAACATAAGTACCATTTTTCTGCCTTAGTGAAAATGCCTGTCTCTAAAAAGCTGTTCAACCCTATCCTTATGAATTCCCCTTAGAAACTTTCACTTAGTAGCTAGCTAGCTCAGCGGCAGAAGGTACCATCAGAGCCTTTGTGGAATTTAGAGAAAAGCCATCCCTTGGAGGACTCGTGTTTAAATGCTCATTTGTAAACACTTACCTGGAAAAGTGTGTTTGGCCCTTGCAGCCTGGCAGGACTTAGAGGGGCGACCGGACTAAGGCTGCTCCAGAAATGTATGCTGGGGAGCAGCGGACTCGGGGTCAGAAGCAGTCCACTTGGTGTCTAGAAGACAAGGCAACAGGCAGGTCTTGATAGAGATTCACCCAACACCAGCCGTGACCAAAAGCATCAGAGTGGTTAGGTGTGGGGGCCATGGACAGTGAACAAGCCCTTGCCTTCTCGGGAAAACTGGGCAACTTTAGTTCTGTCTACATGAGTAGTTTAATTCTTCTCAATACTAATTTATGTGCAATACTTAAGCAAGCTTCCCTGCCTAAACACTCCGGTTGGGAAAGTCAGGTTCGTAGCAAATTTGTCAAACAGTTCCTTCAACCCCTTCGCCCTGCTCCCAGTAGACAAATGTAGTGTGAACAGGACCCCTGGAAGGGGCTTCATTTCTTATCAAACTGGCCACAGTGGACACTGATCACACCCAAAGTTTACACCCCCCACGGGGTGTCACACACTTGTAAAAAGGTCATCTCGGGCTTTCCTGTATCAACAGCCCTGTATTAACTGAAATTCTATTAGCATGGACTGCAGCCGCTTGTTCGGAAGCCAGTTTTTCAGGCTTCACTCTGGACGTGGGGCTGGGAAGAATTCATAGCCCCGGCAATGGAAAGTAGGGCTGTAGAGCCAGAACTCAGCACTTCCTTAGAAGTGACTGGACTGGCATTTGCTTGCCCACACTCGGCAGGAGGCCTGGCCCACAAGCCAGCTAAAGGGCAGGAGAAACAACCCCAGCCCAAGCCAGTAAATCTGCACCACTTTTCTTCTCAGCAGAGGCAAGCTCCCTGGCCCATGGTGTCTGCACCTCTGGTGAGCAGAAGGAGCCCCCTCAATACAACTCTTTGTGTAAGAACACAGCAAAGGCGCCAGCTTTAAAGATTGCATCATGCTGGATGCTGCCCTGTTATTTTTTCCTAGAACTGGCCCCCGGCAGCCTCCGTAATTATCAAGAGCATTTGAGCTTAAACCTAAATTGAAAGGTTTGCTCTGTTCAGCGGGAGAGAGACAAACATCCAGTGGTCTTCCAAATGAAGCGCTGGAATGGTAAACAGATTTAAACCAAGTTCTCTGAGTCTTTGGTCCCACGGCATTTCCTTCTACATATTGAATGGCCTATGAGGCTTCTAGGATAAATACATGTTTTGAGTCAGTGTTTCTTTTTTTTTTTTTTTTTTTTTTTTTTTTCTAGTTGGAGGCAATTTCACAAGTATGCTAGGCCAGCTGGCCTCATAGTATAAAATGAGTGGCTAAGCATGAGCTCTGCCAGGGTTCCCGTGTTCAGAGCCTCTACTCACTTGCTAGACAACCTTGGAAGTGCAAGCCTAGCCTCTTTGGGCCTCAATCTTAATCTGTTAAATGGAGGAAATGAAAATGCATGCTTTTATTGAAGGGTTGCTTCAAAGACACGGAAATTCACCTGACACTCTTAATATATTACTATATATTATATTAATTTTATATAGTAATATACAGATTTTATATATTTTATCTTCTATATATTATACTACATGTAATATATATACACATATATAACAAATTATAATATAAAAGTATATATAACATATATATGACCAATACATAGAAATGTCAAGTCTAGGTGACTCAAACCATTTATAAATCAGTAATAAATATAAAATGTACCTGACATACTCATTATATGGAATTATTCCATTCAAGGGAGAATTCTCAACTGGGTACTAAGAAGTTGTGGTGGGTTGGGCTCCACTCCACAGACCCAGGTGACTTGAGACTTTCGAGCCAGGTTCAACTACAGAGTGCCACATGAACATTTAATAGCCAGGGCTTTCTGGCTCTTCTCAAAGTCTACACAGTCTTCTAAGCCATAAAGGACAGCTACCTTGTTCTCATCCAAGACCACAAACTCACACGTCTGGGCAATAGATAAAAGTACAGGGTCTCTGTTTCCATAGTCTACCATTCTCATCCCCTCTGGATCTGAGGTGCTCCGCACATTTGTTTCCAAGGAATACAGGATGCACGTAGAATGCAGTGGCCTTCTGTTTCTCATGGTTAAGACATTTGAAATGTCTTCTGTAACATATGCAAACAAACACTGTGAAATGACTTCATTCACTCCTCCTCCAATTGCTGTGCTCCCTGGAGACCTGTGGCTTTAAAGGAAGGACTGTTTGGGAACTTCAGAGGGGAACTTCAAGATATTGCAGAGCTTTCAAGGTGTCTCTGCCTGACCCCCTAGAGGGAGGACCACCTGCAAAGGGTACATTTTGCAGGGCAGATGGGGAGAGTTCTTCAAGGAGAACCCATGTTTTCCTCTGCCTGGGAATGCCTGGCTTAACAAATGGCCATAGTTGTTCAGTGATAGACATGCCCCTGGTCAGTGGACATTCATTTGCAAGAAGGGCTTTCCCACTCGGATGTCCTTTCTCTTCCTCCTCATTCAACTCCACTTAATTCTGGGTCTCCTAGAGAGCGTATGAATGTGACCTTTAACAAGAGCATCCAGATGTGCTGCACCTGTGTTCTGGTCCACAGCCCTTTGTCTGCAGCAACCTTTTCTACTCCTGTCTCTCCCTGCCCATCAGAAATGCCGCCTCCTGGAAGCAGACCCCTGGCCTCTCCTCAGGACCGTGGGATTCCTTTTATTTTGCTGAACCTTTAAAATACTATGGAATCCCCCTCCTCCCTTAACATTAAACATGTTCTGCTTCATACTCTGCACATTCTTCTCATTCCTCTTTTCATGGCCGCTTGAGAATTTGTCCATTGTTCTCAGCCCCCAGTGCTTGATTAGCTGAAGAACTTTTCAGCCCGATGCCCCGCCCCGCCCCCTCTGGGGTCTGACTTCTGTTAGGTCTCAAACCCAGGACAAGCCTCACTCAGTACCTGTGGCTCCTCCCAGCACTTCTCGCCCCGCTCCTACTCTAAGCCCCATCCTCCCAGGGGCTGGGCTTCGCTTCCCTTCTTCCCTCCCCTCTCCCCCTCCAGCCTGTTTCCTATTCTAACTAGTCATTTTGGCTACACTGGTCTCTTGGTCCTGTCTGTTGCTCCCCCTCCCTGTCTCTCCTCTCACGGTCCAGTTTAGTCTGCCAGCCGTGTTCAGCCTGGGCTCTGCCTTCTCCCTGCTTTCTCTACATCTACAATAAAAATCTTCTCCATTCGTTGGGAGTAACCATGTCCTTTTATTTTTTTTAACCATTCATTCATCATCTCCTGAAATGATCTGCATGTTCAAATCCGAACTCATTTTTCAAATCCACCTCTTCTTAAGACTTCCCAGCAAGTGCCATCAGCTGTGTATCTCAGTATATATACTGATTGAGGCTAAAAATATTTGCAGAAACAAGAACAAACTAAGGCATGATTTCTGCACACATGGTCCTACCTACCACTCAGCATCCCAGGCACCAAGACAGAAATAGTACCTTCCTTGGACTCATTTTCAATGTATCTCTCCACTTCCTTCTGGGCTGCATTTAGATCCAGTCAGCTTACCACCAGTGGCATTCTACAAGTCACCTGGCCCAGTCCACTTGCCTCACATCCCCTATCCAGTACACAATTCCACGTGGTCACTCTAAAACACTTCATTCAAAAATCCGTTCATTTTCAGGGAGTTCGGGGAGTAGGGGGAGGCCTCCTCAGCCATATGCTAAATCCTGTAGACTTGTTACACACCTCCGTCACTTCCCTCCGTCAACCCTCCTGCTTGGCGTTATGTGTCCTGGGCTTATCACATAGAGATGTGTAGATTTACAGCTCCTCAATCTTTCCACACTCAACCTCCCTCACTCCCCAGCCACAGTTCTCAGGGTTTTAACCTTCCCTCATGTTTGTTGGTGGCCAAGTGTATCATGGCTTCCCTGATTTATCATGGTCTAGACCTATACCCTTTGCTTCTGTACCTTCCCATCATCCTTGTGTTCATCTGCTGGCTCTCACTCACCCCTCAAGTTAGTCACCAAGCCCTATTGGCTAAATTCCTCTCAGGTCCAGCTCCTCTGGCTGTGTCTGTTATAGCAGAGAAACTTCCCTGTCTGTTAGCTGGAGTGTGTCTGTTACAGCCCAGCATCTTCCTTGTTTGTTAGCTGGAGTGTTACAAGGCATCCTAACTGGATACAGTGGCCCCTTCTGTATCTATGTTCATACTGTTCCACATGCCCTTCCGGTGTTTCCTCCTGCCTCAGCCCACTGCTGCCTTAATCCCCTCCCATCTGACTGAACTCCAACTCTTCCTCTAGAGCTGTTCCGCATCCTTGCCTCATGCTCTTCCCAGCCCATGGTGCTCCCGCCCTGTATGCCAGAAAGATCTCTGCTGCTCCCTCAGCTCCTCACCCAAGGGTGACTGCCCCTTCCATAGCTACTCTCAACATTTCACTCCTCTGGACAAGTTCATCTCTTCTTCCTTAACATTCCATTTGTGCCTCCTAGCTCCCAGGGACTCTACCACCCAGGCTCGTACCCCTAGTGCCAACCACAGCAGCTTACATGGTGCGTGCGAGCACATTTTGGGAACTGAGCCAAATATACTTACTTATGCTGCTCAGGTCTCCTCTGCAGGACAGAACTGTCTTGTGTGCATGAGTGCATGCATGTGTGCACTTCATCAGAGATAGGTCCTAAGGTTGTAAAATGGGTCACTTCTCATGTCCTTTTCGTGTCTTGCAAAAATTTATGTTCAGTGGTCATTTATTAACTCTCACAAGGAATCCATGTTCCACTTGGCTTATTATGCCTTTAGGAGTTGTTAGTTTCCTATCAGACCATGTCTCAACTTCTCGGGCAATTTTCATGACCAGAAACTATATTTGGCCCCTATTCTTTACCTTCTGGGCAGCAGCTGTAAGCTCAAGAGAACAAGAACCGAGTTCTAATACTAATATACTATACAAATCTTGGTATCCCTGGGGCAGCAAGCAAGTGCCTGGGTGTTCAATGACTAGCTCCATGTGAACTGATTAGAAAGGAGGCAGAGAAGAGACTGGGTGTGGTCTGCTTAGTGGCAATGAGTAGATGTCTTTGCTGATGTCTTGAGTGGGTACTGGAGACATGAGGGAACCATTCAGACTTCAGGAAGAATAAAGGAGAAACCCTAACACATATACCTTAAAAGTGGCATAGAGGCCAACAGACACCATGATAATGATGCCCCAGAGTTAAATATTATTTTCAATAGCTGGACCAGGGGTAAAGGCATTTGCCACGAGGTCAGAGTTGATCTCTGGGACTCACATGGTGGAAGGAGAGAACCAACTCCTACAAGTTGTCCTCTGACCTCCACGTGTGCACCATGACCCACATCACGCACACAATAAATAAATGTAATATTATTATATTACATATTATACATCATAAATATATTAATGAATATATTGTTATTAATTGTATTTAATTATATTAATATATTACACTTATATTTACACTTATCTCTAGAAAGTCACAGAATTGTCTTAATTCAATAAAAGCACAATTTTAAAGACTTCACTAAAGGGATAGAATCCTCCAAGAGTTTTGTGCAGCTCCAGCCTGAAGGAATGAGGTAAGAAGAGTCTCTTGTGCATCTAATAAAAGTACTGGGTGTGATGGAGGAAGACCAGAAGAGGTGGAGGCAGTGTGGGCAGTCACTAAAAGAAGTGAGGAGAGGGGTGGCAGGGGAGCCCAGGGCACAAGGAGAGAAGGCACTCCCTTAGTTGTTTATCTGGGGCAACCCACAACTTGGGAGCCAAGAACCATCCTATCTTATACTGCAAAGACCCACAAGGAAGTTCTGGGCCTGGAGGAAAGGTCATTATGAACAGAGCTGGAGGCCTGGCTAGGGAAATGTCAACAGAAGAAGGAAGTTGAACAACTCTGGAGAGAAAGGAGAGGGGGAAAAATGTTTTTCTTCTAGTGATAATGGCAAGACACAGGAAGATGGAAACCACCCCAAAAGTGGGGTGTGGGGGCAGGATGCCTGCCCTCTGGTTTTCCTACACTGCTCCAGACTCCCACTTTTTTTACTTGGCCTCAAAACTGTCTAGCCACCCCATAATAAAGGAAGTAGGCTTTAGCATTTCAAACTGAGCAGGCTGTCTCCACTCAGCCACTAATCCCAGGCTGCTGCAGAGCAAACACCCTGGGGCATGCATACTCATACTCTGACTGGAGATGCATGCCTGGTGCTAAAACATCTCAGATTTCAGCATCTTGCACAGCACAGGTGAGATGAACACGAGTCTTGGCGGAAATGAGAAATACAATGCCTTGGATTCAGAATTAACTTCACTTGGGGGGACAGGAGCGACGGGATACAGATGGAATGCGGCAGGAAGAGGGACCAATGAAACCAGCATACATTGGAGTCAGAAGTCTCAGCTGGCACCTCAGCTGCCAAGGTACCTGGCTAGAGGCCAGGAGGGCTTCACACCCCAGCTCCTTCCCCTCTGCCTTACATTCGGTAGCCTGTGCCAACAGGGACAGCAAGCGCCTTGCTTTTCAGCAACATTCAGATGGGACCTCTGTGGCTGAGCTCTGACATCATCATTTTTTCTGAACCTAGTTGATTTTTGCTTGAGTTTTTCAGCCCCTTGTCGGAGAAGTCCCTGAGGGACACTATTTATTATAAACTTAACACCAAGAATGATGTCCTGGGCTCTTTGTCGGTGGCTTCGCCACTGTTCCTAATGGGAAGCAGCTCTGGCACTTCAGGGGCGGCACATTTATGCTGGCTTTCTTTTCTGCACATCGAGTTGAAGATGAAATGTTCGAACCTGAATGTGGACCTCATGACACATGTGGGAAAGGACAGTGATCATGTGGCGTGTCTTGTCAAGGCTCCTCATACACAGAGGGCTGGGTTAGTAGAGCACATGGTGTTCCCATAGAAGACCAAATGCTATGTACCACTTCTCAGGAGAAAAGAGTCTTTCCATGCTTAAGGGGAAGCCCCAGGGCCATGAAGTGAGCACTCCCACTTCACCCGGAATGCTTGTTCTGTTTCTGAACCCCATGCCCCCAGGAGGGTGGGTAGGTAAGCTTCTGGGGGACCCCCCTGGGGTGGAGCTTTACTATGATCTAAATCTTATACTGACTTCGAGCATAGCCCAATCCTGTAGAACGGGAAAGGTATCACGATTAACCCCTAAGTGGCCTGTCTGGTCCGAGTTAAACCATTGATAGCTGTGTGAGCCATCAGAGTGTGATGCAGGCCTGTGTGACTGAATTTTACCAGATCTCTACCCTTCTCTCCCTCTCTGTTAGCTGCCCACAGCCACCCACAGGAGGAGCAGGTCACCATTGCAGGAACATTCAGTCTCTGGTGGCGTTTAGGTCTTGAGGTTCCACTATGTCCCCAAGTAGTCTCTTTTACTACCTGTGTGACACCTCCTTCCAAATTCTCTCTCTCTCTCTCTCTCTCT
>NW_022196910.1:20817649-20845430 GCF_008632895.1 Mastomys coucha
CCTCCCTCCCTCCTTCCCTCTCTTCCCCCCCTCTCAAAGCCTAGGCCCCATTTTTGGATTCCCTAATAGTCACTCAATGAAAGTGGCATCCTCTCAGCCTGACCCCCACATGCCTGAGGACACAGGCCCTCTCTCTGTTCCAGAAACCAGGCTTCCCAAGCATTCTCTCTAGGTTTTAGGCCATTCTGGTAGGTTCTATTTCTGGGGATTAACTCTTTGTCCACATGTTAGGATCCCTCTCTCAGGTCAAGGTCCCTCTACTCCTGTCCCCTGCGCTGCCACCCCCAGCCCCACTGAGTTCATAGTATCTAGGACCAATGCCACGGTGGCAATTTTCCTTGAGAGAGACAGGGTTGGTGTCAGCCCCACTCTGCTCAGAGAAGGGGGATGCAGGCTCCTAAAGAACAGAGACAGCAAAACTGGGGATGACGCTGGCCGGACTTTAGACCACGCTCAACCTTACAGTCAGACACCACGGCCCAGACTCCACTCTCCGCCTGGCGGCTCTAACTCTTTGTGACTTGCCTTAGCTGCTATTTGAGAGGCAGGTTCTTGCCTGTTGCCAGGCAGCCTTGCTTTGTTAGGGAATGCTAATTTGGGAGTGCATGTGCCCATTCCAAGCTATCACAGGAGTCCTGGGCCTCTCCTTAGTAATGAGCCTTGCTCCTCCAGTCACTTCACCAAAAATAAGCTGTCACGTGACCCCTGCCTGGGAAGCCTTGCAAAGCAAAGTAGCAAAGAATTGCTGGCCACTGGATTGTCTGCAGGCTCCCTGGATTGTTGTCAGGGTAAGGGCAGCCAGCAAAGACTTTTTAGCTTCAGAGGAGATGGATGCTGGATGCAAAGTGGGTCCAAACTCATTCTTCCTACTTACAGCTTTGGATCCGGGTCAAGGTACTTCACCTCTGAATCCCAGTCACCTCAGCCAGGCAGTTGTAATGGCAACAGTATCCACACGGGGGGGGGGGGGGGGGGGGAAGGCTGCTATGACACAGGTGGCAAGGTGGGTGGTGTGTGGCAGGTGTCTAGCACATGCAAAGAATTTGGTGTCTACTGTTGGGGCTGACAGGGACAGCTATGGCAAGGACAGAGGCAGAGCTGGGAATTCCAGGCCACCTGCAGCAGAATCCCACATGGAGCCTCAAAACTCCAGGGTGATCACGCCTGCCAGTTCGTTGGAGCTGGCTGGGTAGCGGTAGTATGCCCACCGTCCTAATGTATTGTTACTATACAGCATCACCCAGAAAGCAGATGTCTACTCTCGCACTCCTAGGAAGCTGGGGAGGTAGAAGCAGAATCTAGCCCAACACTGCTAACCTCTATCACTAGCGTGCATCTGCTTTGATCTGGGACCACCTAACCTGTCTGCCTTGCAACTGACTGAACTGGACACCACTATGACGCTTCTGAAGGGAAAAAGGCCACCTTTTCCAGGGACTTGTAGCCACTAAGACTTACACCCTCCATGAGTTTTCCCTTCTCTCCCCATGGGACCTGAGCTTCCTCACACCAACCCTGCTTTGGGTGGGGACTTTCCTTCTGCATGTCACCCTTGTGTTTCTTGTTTAAAGGTCAACAGGACCCACGCAGCTTTACACTGACTATCTGTGAGCATGAATTTTCTTATCAGGAAGCACATGGCTTATGAGTGCCTCCAAAAAAAATATGCCTTAAACACTTCCTAAGGCCTAAATGCCCCCTCCAGTGCCATGTCCCCTAGAGGTCTCCCCACCCTCACAGCCTGGTTACTCTGGTCATAAGAAGCAAATATCCCTCTGTTACCAGGATACCAAGCCTTTCCTCGTGTGTGCCTCTCAGCGTACACATGATGTTGGGACACTGGCCAAGGGATCTCTCTCAAGGAGAACAGGGGTGGTTCTCCCAGCTTCCAACTAAGGTCACAGGAATCGTGTTTACCTGTGCGGTGAAGAAGGCTGGAGTGAGGGATCCTGAGGGAAGGGCTGGGCTGTTGAGGGCGATGGAGCCGATGTCGGTGCCGGAGAGCAACAGTTGGGGTGCAGAGATTTCCAAGCCTTTGGGTTTTTTGCCTTTTGGGGGAAGAGATGGAGACCTGGTTTTGGAGCCTGATGACAGATTCAGGGGCTCCAAAGAATCCGAGTCATGGCAGGCTGCCTCCAGGAAGGGGCTTCTATGTTCAGAAGGGAGGGGAGAGCTGGGAGACAGAGATGGGGACCGAGACGAAGAGGGTGACGCAGACGAAACGCTGGCAGCATTTGGCAACATTAAAGAGGAGATCTTGGCTGAGACAGATGAGGCCAGAAAAGCGGATGCCGCCGCGGCCTCAGATGTGGAAGGCAGGGACACCACAGGCCTGGTGATGTGCTTGTCGGTTTTATTGGTCACAAACCTGATCACAGTCCTGACTTCTTCCACAGGGGGGCTGTCATCACATGGCTCCTCCAGCTTCTCTGTCTTGATGGCCTTGAAGGCCTCCGGGGCGTTCTGCAGGGAGTTGATGGTAAAGGACGAGTATAGGCCTGAGTGGATGTATTCGTTGCGGCTCGTGCTTTTGAGGGAGGACAAGCCATGCTTGTGGACCTCTCGGCCTTCCGGGGACACCTTACAGTCGCTGTCCTGCAGCAGGAGGCTCTCCCGGCTGATCTCTACCGCGTGAGGATCCATTTTTAGGATATCCGGGAAAGAGACGAACTTGTACACAAACTTTTGCCCAATCACTTTCTTGATGATGTTCTGTGAATGCAAAAAGAGGCATTTAAAAGGGGTGAGTCAGAGACATGGAAGGAGGGGGGTACTGGAACGACAAATGTTGGTGCAGCCAAAGCACCACCATATTCCTGACGCCCACAGGTGTCTACAAGAAATGACGTCAGGGACCAAAGGCTCACATATACACTCTGGTCCTGTTGACCAGGAGTTGTAGTGAGGCCTCCAGCCTGTGGCAACTTTCTCATCTATTATCTGTGACAATTTTGTAATAGCAAAAACTACCCCTGAGCTAGCGCTTACTGCGGAGCAGGGATGGTTCAGATCTTAGCGTATAGCGTTTGCACAGTAATCCTACAAGCAGGTTTTGTCATTTTTGTTTTGCAATTGGGAGAGAGAGCTGGGAAGATGGCCTAGTGAATAGATCGCAAGCATGAGGCCTGAACTTTGGATCATCAGCACCCCATGTAAAAGGGGCAAAGGGGGTCTCTAGGACAAGCTAGATGTCCAGGATGACTAGGATGGCTAGCTAGATCCTGAATCCATGAGCTCTGGGTTCATTCAGCAAGGCTTCCTGTCTCAGGAAGTAAAGTGGAGTGTATTTAAGGAAGACACCTGATGCCAGTCTTGTGCCTACTCACACACATCATGCATGCATGTGCAACCAAACACCATGTAGCCCACACATTCGTGCATGCTGCATAACACATGCAAAACAAAAAACAAAAATTCTAAGAAGTAGGAGATAAACTTTCAGTACTGCAGTGTCTCACAAGGCCAAGGTGAAGCAAGAAGTGGCAAGGGGGGATTCCCTTCACCCTAACACAGTACTGTCTTACCTGCCTCTAGGAACCGAGAGACTACAATGAAATACTAACAGGCAGGCACTCTGCTGGGAAGCAGCGGAGAAATGCAAGTTACTGCCACCCAGCAACACAGCGTTTTCTTAAGTCAGGCAGCCATCTCTGGCAAGAAAGCCACTGGAGAAAACGAAATCGCCTGCTTGAGTACGTATGGCATTTGGTTCATATTCTTAGTTGCTGGTGTCTACTTCTGGCTCTTCAGTCAAGGCCTCATCCCTCCAGCAGCATCAGGATATAAATGGAAAATGAAAATCCCTATGAAGGCAAAAGTTTTCTCAGAGAGAGTGGGTCTTTTATTATTATTACTATTACTATTATCATTATTATTATTATTATTACTATTACTATATGTAAGTACACTGTAGCTGTCTTCAGATAACACTAGAAGAGGGTGTCAGATCTCATTACAGGTGGTTGCTGGGATTTGAACTCAGGATCTTCAGAAGAGCAGTCAGTGCTCTTACCAGCTCAGCCATCTCACCTGCCAGAGGGAGTGGGTTTTATGTGGAAGGCTATGCTGTTCTTAAGGCTAATTGAGCTGGGGAAGTTGTCCCTGTAGAATCTACCCAGTTTCAGGTCTGTCTGGCACATGCTTGCTGCAGGTCTCACCCTATGGTTGACTCGGAGTCCTGGGTACTCTGGGGAGAAAAAGATGGCTTCCCTCTGGCTCAAAATTCCAGCATTATTCTATGAGAAAGAACCCTGTAGGTTTCCTTACAAACTCTTCCTCCTAAACCTTGTAAAAATCAATCATCTGAGGGAGAAGCCCTTTATGGATTGAGTGCCCTACAAGTCCTGCCATCTGGTGTATAAATCCTATAGCAGCCCCCATGGAGGGAGGAGGGTAGCATCCTTCCACTGCCAAGACAAGCATGGAGCAGGAGCCATAGCCACAGACTGCCAAGATCTCCTGGCACTAAAGCCATGGCCTTCCCATATTTCCACACAGGGGGGAAAGAAAGCACAGTAATACCCCTCCCCCCATAGAGAGATCTCTGCAATTCCTGACCCTCCTTGACTGCTCCTGGCTTGCTCTAACTATGACCATGTTAGGTTTTTGCCTGCTTCCGTATTACATTTCCCCATCCTTTACTACAACAGGACAGAACCTACTTGGCGTGTTACTGAGATTTTCAAGGAGACATTTTACTGGGATTTTACAAGAGGCATGTAAGGAACTCCTACCACATGAGCCCCAGAGAGAGACCCTGTCCAGCAAAGCACACAGGTATGCCTGTACTAAGGAATAGGGCAGACTGATCCTGGTTAAACAATCCCATGACCGCTGTGCTGAGGTTCTGGGCTGCAACTCACACCCCCCCCCCCAAAAAAAATATCCCATAACTCTGGTCCCATGGTGACTCTAGCTGACCTCAGCCCATGCTGGCGAATCTTCAGAGGAATGGGGGAAGCAAAAATGTTCCACCTGCTTCTGGGAGAAGCACCTCTTCTACTGAGAAGAGCACTGGGCCTGGGTAGAGACCGTGCCAGGAGACCCAGCTCCCCACAGGAAAAGACTAAATCAAGGCGTTCAGGGCCTGTATGACCCAAAACCATTCCTGTCACACAGGAGGATTCGCTATGGAGCTTCCTCTGCTAAAACTGCTGGGTCTTTGTAGTTATATCCTATATATTACATTTCATCTTACTTGTAGCTCATAATACTTTCCTGTTTGGCAGAGAACTTTTTTTTTTCTTCTCAACCACTTCGAATACTCCTCTAAACTGAGTGAATTTGTTGAGCCTAAATAATTACCCAGAAGGAACAGATGAACTGTCGCTTCGTCTGTCCAGTCCCACAAACTAATTTCTTTAACGACTGGATCAGAGAGATGATTACTACATTTGTGAGTTAGCTAACCAGTAATTAGGGACTGTTCTAGAAATGACGGTTTTAGGATCTAAAGAGATTGCTCAGTGGTTCAGGGCATAGATTGCTCTCTGAGGAGATCTGGGTTAGATTGCTAGCATCCATGTTGGGTGGCTCACAACTGCCTGTAACCCCAATTCCAGAGGATCTGATGCCCTCTTCTGACTTCCATGGACACCCACACATAGGGAACACACACAGGCACGCAGACCTAAACGGGAAATCTTTGAAAAGCACTTTAAGTCTCTCCTCGAAAAACTGGTTGGGGTTTAAAAGCCAGTCACAGATGGAGAGCTGCTGGGCCCTGACTCGCATGCCTTCCAGCTGACAAAGGACAGGAAACTGTAATCCAGATTTAGAATGGAGTATTACACAACACCAAAAAAGCAGGAAGGACAGAGACATGCTACAACAGGGATAGGAGTCATTGGGCTAAGTGATTTTAAAGACTATATATCGGATCATCTATATGAAATGTATGGGGTGGAAAATACCCATCATAGGCAGGTGTGCTGGCACCTGTAATCCTAGCAGTCTGGAGGCTGAGGTGGAAGGATGGCAGGTTTGAGACCAGCCTGCGCTGCACAGTGAAACTGTCTCAGAAAGCTAAAAAGAAAAAGAAGCCTAGGAAGAGGTAGAAGGAAAGGGGGAGGGAGGGAGGGTGGGGGGAGAGAGAGAGAAGGAGGGAAGGAGGGAGGGAAAGGAAGAGAAAGGAAAGAGACCTTTTAATCAGAATGTAGATTACAGTTACCCAGGTAAATCAGCCATGTACAGGAGACTCTTTGGCAGTAATATTTTCCAAACTCTGGCTCTTACCATCTTTCTACCCCCTCTTCCACCATTTTGTTGTTGTTGTTGTTGTTGTTGAGACTGTCTTATTATATATCTAGTCTGGAACTCACTGTGTAGACTGCACTGGCCTAGAACTCCAGAGAGATCAGCCTGTCTCTGCCTCTTGAGGGCTAGAATTACAGACATGCACCACCACAGCCAGTGCCCCATGGTATATTTAAGCCAAAACCTTCTACATAGATGCCATCTACATAGATACATGCACACCCTGTAATGTCACACCTCCTTTGAGAGCTTCTAGAACTTCTGTTTCACCAGTTTGCCGACTCAGTAAATGCTCACCATGTATGTGTGGAACACGCTTTACTGGGCTGGCACTTCAGTGTTGACCTCAGGCAACATGTCCGACTTTCATGTGCTCAGATTGGCTTCTTAGCCAACTCTCATTTTCTCAATGGGTTTCTCATCCTTCTTAGGTCCAGCTCCCTAATGCTCTATCCTCGGAGGGCTCCCTGGAATTGCAGCCTTTTGCCCTCTGACCTTGCCACACCCCTGCCCTGTGCTCAGCCCAGAGAGATGTAAGTCAGCTGTTCACATAGCCCGGAGGGGAAGCTGTACAGCAGCTTCCTGCACCAGCTGGGGCTTTTCTCAGCCTTGTGCTGGAAGCACAGCTGGGAAAGGGGACAATATCAGAGGACCTTTCCCAGAAATAGCTACATGATACTATTGCAAGGCTATGCTGGGATTAAGTCCTCATCTGTAGAATGGGACTGGCTAACCCACCTGAAGCTTGTAGCCAGGTACCCAATAAATCCACACACGAAAAGCCAGTATCACTTACCAGCTCTACCATTATCATCCTTATTTTCTATCCCCATTTAGCCAGCATTAATCCGTTAGCACTACCTGCTCTTGCCTGGCTGAGTTTAATAGACAATATAAACCTCCTAGATGGCTGTGCTTATTCTAGTTTTGTTTTGTTTTGTTTTGTTTTCACAGTTCTGGGTTAAATGGCCCATGGTTCAGCAGGCAGATTACATCTCATTTGTTTATCTCAACCAAGTAGGGGAAACATGATATTTGATTTAGTTGGACCCAGACAAGAAAGAGATGTGAAGTTTATGTTATAGAATGCTGAACATAGCCAGCATTTGACATTCACCACGAAGAAAACCTCACATGACCCAATTATTAAATTCCTAGGGCGGGGGGGGGGGGTTGGGTGGAACAAGAGCAGTGGCCATCAGGGATCCACTGCTAAACTGAGGAGTCTGACGATTCACAGAGATGGGGAATCACAGCCTGTGGCAGAGACACATCAGGTCCCGTGCAGAGGTACAGACAAGAACCAGACACCGAGACAATGCCAGCTGCTTTGATGGGACACCCTGGCATGAAGCACTGGGACCCTATAATCCCAACCTTAACTAGCCATCAACAACCAACCTGTAAGTGATATGTCACCTAAGAAGAGTGACAGAAAACAAACGTGGACTACTACACATGGCTTGGTGTGGCTTTGTGACTAGCACAGCGAAGATCAGCATTGATGAAGCGGCATTACACGAAATAACACTGGTATGACAGACCTGGATTCAAGTCCTAGCCTTTCTGCTTAGTATAGCCTGGGAACATTATTTAACTTCAGTGGGCCTCAGTTTGCCATCTCTAAAACAGAAAGAAAAAATAGCTCATGAGGCAGTTTGCTCTTAGGGACTTATATGCATCTATACTCTGCTCACAGAGTCATTGAAATAAGACTGGACACAGCTGGATTCTTTGTGGCCAACAGTGAACATTATAACACACTGTTCTATTATTCTGTTATAGGGCAATCAGAATTCCTTAGCTGGTACCTCACACTAAAGCCCATGAGGAAGCCTCACACCACTCAAACGCCCATTTTACAGACGAGGGACCCAAAGCTCTGAGCTGAGTTCCCACAGTCTCCAGCAGCAGGGGTGGCGTGTCTCCAAGTCACTGGCTTCCCAGCCAACACCCTACATAAGTTCATCATCTGAGGTCATGTCCAGACTAGAGGCTGACTCATTCTCCTGACACAGATCCCGAAGGGTCCCCTCTCCAAAGCTAGAAATATAATGCCTACAGGATGCATGCTCAATGTAACCCCTGTCCATTAACCAGCAAACTACCCACAAACCCCAAAAGACACTTATCTATGGAAGTATCCAGGCAAAACAGAACCAGAGTGAGTCCGGTAAGTCTCCAAGTGTTACTGTATGTGAGCAATGTAGGCCCTGCCTCATCTCAGCCTGGGGCCTGTGGGCTGGCAGGGGCTCTAAGCATCGGGTTGGTTTTATTGGAATCAGCTCTAAATGTTTCAGGCAAGGTCCTGTCACATTTGCACCCAAGGAGCACTTCTAAAAGGCTCCTTGACCCCATCCACCTGAGCTACTTTTAACAAGGCAGCCTTCTCTACTCCCACAGTGTGGTTGGACGGTATTCCCCACAAGAACTCATGGCTCCTCAGAAGCTCTGAATGTGGCCTTATTTGGAAATAAGATCTCTGCAGATGGAATAATAGGCCAAGGGATGTTGAGATTCAGGGTAAGCAGGAAGTACAACGACTAGTGTCCTGTAAGAAGAGGACAGGGAGGGCCCCTCAAGAAAGAAAAAAAAATATGTACACGTAAAGACAGAGACGGAGAATGGGAGATACAGCTATGGAGCATCAAGACTGCTGGGAGCCACCAGGGCTTGGGAGGTGGGGTGGTGTCTTCTTTGAAGCCATCCAGTGGCCCAGCTGACACCTCACTTTGGATTTTTGGCTTCCTGGGGGACAATAAAATTCTGCTAATTAGAGCTACCAAGTCTAGGGTTACCTAGACCAGCCTTGGGGGTGTGGGGGGCTTCTTCAAGTTGCCTATGCTGAGCAGGGGCCTCTATGAAGGCCTAGCATGCCTTCTGCACTGGATGTTGGTCTACGCACCAGGCTAGGCAGAGCTGGAACACCCATTGTCTAAATCTTAAGTTTGGAGCACACACACACACACACACACACACACACACGCGCGCATGTGCACACACACCATCCCAAACTTCTAAGAATAACACACCCTAAGTTTGGCTCCGAGTTGGCCTGCTCTACCGGCTGCCAGCCTTAAAGTTTTCTTGTGGTTTGGGTTAAAGATGTCTTTGTTTTCTGGCATTAGTAAACTGCAGTGTGAATCAGCTCACCAAATGTGGCCACTTGGCAGTGGTGGGGCTCGTCAGGCTCGCCTGAGCCACCGTGGCACCCAGAGGGTGCTACAAATGAGGAACATTGCTGGTCTGGCAGGACACCCTTCCCTGGGAGACACAAGCTGAATGTGGAGGGCGTCTTTCTCCCCTGCTCTCTGCAGCTGCTTCTCACTGGGTTCAGCTCTAATTTTACCCTGGCTCCTTTAAACATTCCTCCAAGAGTGTTTGTCCTCGATAAATTGAACCATACGACTGTTCTGCTAGCATAAGCCTTCCTAGGCTGGGTTGGGGAATAATTACAATGGTTCTCCAATTTGAGTGTCCAGCTCTAATGATGCCAGTCATCACGGGGACATTAGGGCCACAGGTGGACAAAAATATACTCCTACCTTGTCTTTGCCGTATGGATATTTGACATTCCATTTTAGAGACAGAGCCTTGGGCTCAGTCTCTGGCCCTGTCCTGGGTTATTTCTTTGTCTATTTGACACAAGCTAGAGTCATCTGGGACAAAGGAACCTTAATTGAGAAAATGCCACCATCAGATTGCCAGTTGAAAATCCGCAGGGCATTTTCTTGATTAATGATTGATGTGGGAGGGCCCAGCCCACTGTGGGCGGTGCCGCCCGTGGGCAGGAAGTCCTGAGTGGTATAGGAAACCAGGCTGAACAAGTCATGGGAAGCAAGGCAGTAGGCAGAACTCCTCCATGGCCTCTGCATCAGCTAGCTCTTGCATCCTGGTTCCTGCCCAGCCTTCCCTTCATGACAGAAATGAACCCTTTTCTCCTCAAGTTGCCTTTAGTCATGGTGCTTTATTACAGCCATCGAAAGTATACTAAGACAAGCACCAAGCAAAAAAGGAAGAAAAATAATAAGAATAAAAATATTCTCTCTCCTTTTGGGATCCTCGCTTGTTAGAGGTACAGACAGTGGGCAGGGCAAGGTGGTTCCTTCGGTTCTTTCCAGTGCTGGCATTTCACAGTGACAGGATTTCCTCCTGTGCTAAGGAAGATGCCTGCAAGCTCCTCGTACATTCTACAGTTCTACAGTTACAAGAAGCTACCACAGCAGGCACTGTGAAAACTAAGTATAGTGGTGTTAAGAAAAACTGCAGGGAGCTGGGCAGTGGTGGCACATGCCTTTAATCCCAACACTTGGGAGGCAGAGGCAGGCAGAATTTCTGAGTTTGAAGCCAGCCTGATCTACAGAGTGAGTTCCAAGACAGCCAAGGCTACACAGAGAAATCCTGTCTCAAAAAGAAAAAAAAAAAGAAAAAAGAAAAAAATGTGGGGGAGGAGTGGAAGTGGGCAGTAAAGTAGATGCAGTGACCGGATCCAGATCTAGGAAGGGGCAGGGAACAGGGAAGGCAGATACCAAGCAGTGACTGGCAAGGCACAGGCAGAGTTCAGCAGCAGATGTGGCCTGAAGCAGGTAGGCAAGTTAGGCAGGGCTAATGAGGAGGCTAAAAGGTAGGAATGTTCAGAACCAGAAGGGGGAGGCCAGACAGTAAGGAGAGTTTGGGCTTTTCCCAGGGCCATTGGGTGGTTACAGTAGTTAAAAAAAAAACAAAAACAAAAACAAAAACAAAAAACCACATAGGAGGAGCATACCTGCCTGTCTCCTCTGTCTCCTTTCTGTCTCTGTCTGTCTGTCTCTATCTCTGTCTCTGTCTCTGTCTCTGTCTCTCTCTCTCTCTCTCTCTCTCTCTCTCTCTCTCTCTCCCCCGCCCACCCCAACGGGGTCTGGCTAACCTCAAACTCACTAAGTACACAAGACTGACTTTAAACTCTGTCTGCTTCATCTCTCCAGCCCTCAGCCTGGCTCCCTTCAGGAAGTGTGCATTCTCTGGGGCAACCAACCAACATCTCTCATTCACAGCTAGCTCAGAGCACCTTACCACATAACACTCAGAGCTCAGAACAATTTTTCCATTGACCACTTGAGCAGTCAACATTGGGGCCTCTCTTTCTCTTGGCCTACATAAGAGATAGTAACCAGCCATATGAAGGAGGAAGACTCTAACCTGGGCCCCCAACAATCTGCACAAACTACACAGCCAAGGTCAAAACCTCTAGGATGAATGCTTAACCCTAAGCAGCTGCTTTATTTTAGGTGTGCCATGTACCTCCCACGTGCCTGCGACTCAGTATCTCTGTCTCTAGAATGGGTCCATCACTGGCCACAAGGCCAGATGCCTTAGGAGTTAACAAATGTTCCATGCCTAGCACAGAGCCTCACACAGCATGCCCCATACACGTGAGTTTCCCTCCTGGCATTACCATCTGGGATAAGAGCTGAGCCTGTGAGGAAAGTGGGAAGAGGCCGCCCAGAGGAGCAGCTGGCGGCTGGTGGGTGGTGGGAGGTGTGATGTGAATGTTGGCGGGTTTTTTCTCAGTTTGTCTACACAATCCCTAAATTTTCCCGCAGCTAAGAGCCCGGAGCAGGAATGCTGGAGCCTGCCAAAGGGGACTCGGTGTGGGCAAGGGCAAGGGCCTGATGCAGCGATTTGGCAGGGCTGTGGAAGCCTCAGCAGCTGAGTACCACGCAGCAGCCCCATGTTAACTGTGCTCCCAAGACTGCCTGCCTCATCTTGTTTCTTAGCAACCACCCTATTTGGAAGAATGTGGAGGGCTTTGGGGACACTGGCTTGGAAGCATATGCAAGACAGGAAGCACCCCCAAATAACGCCTCCAACCCCTCTGCACTCCCACAGCCTGTCACCTCATGCTGGTTGCCATCTCCTGGGACAAGGTGGCCAGCTTAGAAGCCCTCGGTGGGGTATGTAGGGGGCGGGTTCATCTACCAAACAGGTCTCAGGCAGCTTCCAGGGCCCAGTTCATGCAGGGAAGTCCTGGTCACACCCTTGGCCTCTGGACAAGAGCCCAGGTGCCATCTATTGTCCTCCAACACCCTGAGTGCCTGACATGGTACAAGGAGACACCCAGCAGAGTTCTCAGGCTCTCTATACACAGGCCTAAGGCCGGGCAGAAAGGTTCCCAACCATACAGAGCACTGTGACAACAGCCCAGATAGGCATTGGAGGAAGCTCCAGGGTGGGAACACCTGCTGGACTCAGTCTTTCTCCACTCTGAAGACGTATCATTTTATCTTCTCAAAAATTTATTTTGGGGATATTAAAGGATCCCACGAGAGCCAAGGCTTTTCAGCCGAGACAGCTGACTTCAGATACACGTTATTAATACTAACATTTTCTCAGCACGATTGCATACCCCATTTAAAACAAATTACCCAATTAAGCTAAGAAGGTGATGAGGTGATGTGTTCGACTTCCTGGGATTTGGGGCCAGTGACTCTGTCTTGACTGCTCTCCCCCTAATTTCCCTCCAATTAGGTAAAGATCCCTCAGTATCCCTGCAAGGATCAGCTGGGATGTTGCTGTGGAGACGGAAGGACAGTTCATCCCATTGCCAGCTGAGAAGGGAGCTGGCAAAGTTTCCAGGCTCCCCCTGGGAGGAACACTCATTGCCAACAGAGAGACAATAGGTCTGTTGGAAAAGAGTGAGGGATTAAATAAGCTTCCGTGTCTCCTTCTGTAGCAACCCAGGTCGATGTCGTCAGCTTCCCATGAGCAGCTGCACCTGCAGGACTGCCGGGCAGTGACACTTCCCTTCCCTGTCCCTGGGGTGGCTGGAGGGGTAGGCAGGGAGGGGCGCTGCAGGCCTTGGTTCTGATGTCATGATTCAGCCAATCCACTCAGTGTGGACCATGCTTTCTCGGTAACTGGCCAAGAGGATCAGAGTGGTGGCATCGGGGCGTGAAGCCACCAATACCAAGAAGCACTGGTTGCTGTGGGTTTTTATCTTCCAAAAATTCAAATCTAATCATGGTTCCTTCTTGCTTTCTATATTTTACTGGCTCTCTCGAAACAGTGCCAATTGCAAGACTCCATGCTGCTCCACACTTCTCTCCCAGTCTCATCTTAACCTCTTTCCCTAAATAAATGCTCTGCACTTGGAAAGGTCAAACGCTCACACCTCCCATCTGCCCACATGGCTGTTCTCCGCTTGGCACTCCTTCCTAACGCGTCCATCCTGGCACCAACTGGTCAACAAGTATCTTGAGCCCCAGAAATCTTCCCTCTGTCTCTATTCCCCTGCTTCCCTCCTCTGGAAGGCCAGACACCACATCAGTTCTAGCATTTCCATATTTGGGGCATGGGAACAATTTACATGTCTGTCCCCTGCCCCAGAGTTGCCAAACCATGCAAGGAGGGGGAGGAACATTTTCAAAGAAAAGGCTGAGGGACTTGAGGACATGGGAACAGAGGTGACAGAGCAGGATCTTACCCATGTCAAGCTATAAACATCCAAGAGTTGTTAAGTAGTGAATGAATGGAGTTGGGGAGGTGGCTAGGTGCTTAAGAGTACTGACTTTGCTTTTCTAGAGGAATGGGGTTAATTCCCAGCACCTACATGGCAGCTCAAAACCACCTGTAATTCCAGTCCCAGGGACTGACACCCTCTTCTGGGTCCAGGTATGGTATACAGACATACATGCACATCGAACATCCATACTCAGGTGATTTCTTGTGAACCATCTCCTAATGAATAAAGGAACCAACCACTGGGCAAGTAGGCGGGACTTCCGGAAGAGAAGTGTGTGTGTGTGTGGGGGGGGGGGTGGACGGGGACAGCGAGAGGTCAAAATGTAGCTACTAGTGTCTCCTGGTTTAGATAGTGAATCTGCCAGGATTCGCCACTAGAGGATTTAGAGTTAATAAGGCTTACAAGATTGGGATTCTAGTTGATGCACCCAGCAATTGAGTTACCATTGATTCTGAACTAAGTTTGTGTGGTGTTTTCCTTCACGTGAAGGCTCAACTAGCTGGGTTCCCGAGAGAATGGTACAGTGACAAAAGGGTGGGTTTGCCAGAAATGCACCGCAAAAGGCCATGGGAGTTTTGAAGCATGGGGCTGGCGTAACGACCTGCCAGTGGGAACTTAGTGAGCTGGGTGGAGAGATTTCAGAGCTGAGTCAGAGAGTCTCCATGAGATGAGAACAGGCCGGCCATTGCCTGCCAGTGCATGGCTGGCCCGCCCGCTGGTGTCTTGCTACTTAAAGCGTGGAATGGTGCAATTTTTAAATATTTCCCACCACAGGGGAAGACCTCTAAATAACCAGCCTCTGTCACCCAACACATTAAGATTCACAAACATGAACGGTAAAATGGCGTGCATTCCTGAGCATGTACACTACAGAGGCTAACCCTGCTGAGTATCAAGCATGCATCCTCCTGTGATCCAGGAAGGGGAGGTGCTGCTAAAACTGTGCTCCATGGTAGTGGAAGTAAAACAGCTGCCCTCCAACCTCCTTGGTCCTGAATCTAAAATCTTGATTCTAAAGGGCACCAGGAGATAGATAAACCATGGTCATCCCATCTAAGTGCACAGGGGGAGTGTGCTGGCTCTGACCCAGAGGGACAGGAAGGGTGAATGTTCACAACAGCCTGTGTAGAAAAAGTTAACTGGCAAAAGTTGCTGGCCACTCTCGGACATTACACAGCAGGACAAAGGGGGCCCATCTTCCCATCTCCACATTCCCACTCCAAAAGTTGGTACATAGGTTGATTTTCCTTCTCTGCATTCGCCCAAAGTTTTAAAACTAATGGTAGAGAAACAATGATCACCCACATTATGACTCTGGCTAAGGCTTCATCCTATCTATCAAGTAGTGGGCACTGTGTCAAAGGGGTACAGGTACCCGAGACTATTCACCATAGACCCTTGAATTGATTCTGTCGCCATCCTCAGTGTACATAAATAGAAGAGTGTACTTGCCTAGCATGTGAGGGCTCTGGACCCAATCCTCAGTTCGCAGAAAAAACTAGAGTGTGGGGATGCTGGAGAGATGGCCCAGTCAGTAAAGTGCTTCTGATGTCAGCAAGAGGACCGACCTTAGGTCTGATCTCCGGTGTGTGTTTGTAATCTCAGTGCTGGGGAGGAAGAGTCAGAAGGATCCCTGATGCTCACTGAGAGAGACCCTCACTCAAAAAGTACAGTGGAGACCTGACGTTGATCTCTGCCTTCTATATGCAACCACACACATGTGCACACAAAAATGAACATATACAAACATATTCAACAAATACATAAATTTTCAAAGGAGGCTAAGGCCCACAGAGATTGCTTCTCCCACAGCTGGATTCTAACCCAAACATCTAATCCAAAGGCCTAGATGCCTAACCATGCCCACCTGTTACAATCTGTGGGCTAGAGGGTACTTGTTTTGAAGGACACTGAGTAAATCCCTTCACCCTGCCAGATATCATGAACACAAAGTATTCCTCAGTGTCTTGTTGTATAGTTGTTGGGTTTTTTTTAACACATTTCTCCTCTGCCCACTTTTAATATGCTGGAACAAGCTAAAAATACAACATATACCATATAAAAATAATGCTCTTCACAGGCTTGTCTGTTCTGGCAGAGAAACTTCCCTATTAGGACAAACCAAAAGATGCGCATTTTCAGCCGCCAGGAAAAGGACACATGCTAGAGAAGGCCAGGGAAGACAACAGACAAAATTACCATGGCTTACAGAGCGAGACAGCCACAGAGCTATCCCACTCACAGGCTGAGTGTGAGGGAGGAGGGGGAAGCAGAGGTGTTGATGACTGTCACACTGAGAAGCAGCAGGAACCAGCCTGGATCTGCCTAGGAAACAGAGCAGGACAGGGCATATCACACCCAGACCCACGCGACCCAAGGGCTTCATATCCATAGAGGCTCTGAGCCAAGCTGCCCTAACAGTGAGAGGACGGACATCTATGTTGACTATGATTGCCAGCCTAATGTTGTTGGAGTTAAACTAGTTTAAACCAGTTTGATCGATGCAGCGAACCAGAGTGCAGCTGGTGAAGCTGGAAGTGTTGGCCAAAAAAAAGGTGAAATAAATGATCTTAATGCTGCAGTGGCAGCTTTCTTCCTGAGTTTGCCTCTTGGCTTGTCTGTTCCTCCCTTCAGCCTTGGCTCTTCTGTTCCTCCCTTCTCTCTTCCCTTTTACCATCCTCCCCTTCTCTTCCCTCCTCCCCCTCTTCTTTCCTTTTCTGACTGCATTGAGACTCTGCCATTGGCCATGGCTAGAGTGTGTCCCCAGAGCTCCCAAGTCCACAGTGCTGCAATGCTGCATCTTTTAGAGTTGGGGACTGTGTCATGTGATCATGTGTTATGTCACTGAGGGTGTGGGAGAGATGCACTTGCAGGGATGGATCTTCTGAGACTGGGTTGTTATAAAAGAGTGAGCCCCACCTCAGTCTCCTCGCGCATGCTCCTGCCATGATGCCATCCTCCTGTTATGACACTGCCCCGCCGCCAAGGGGACCCTTACCAGAGCCACTGCTATGCTTCTCAATCTCCACAACTCCTTTCTTTATACACCTTTCCTGGTGTGTTTTGTAATAGCAGGCAAATGTGGAGTCTACAGTGACATCTGTTTGGATTTGTTTCAGTATTAAAACACTTGATAATAAAAACTCCTGAGCTTAGAACAGCATATGGGCAGCCTATCTGATCTCAGAGGTTCCAAGGCAGAAGTGAAGGTTTGTATCTTAAGGAACAGCACAGGGCAGGTGGGTCCCTGGGCCCTGGGCCCTGGCACCTTCTGGCTGCATAGGCTTGAATGGTCTCTCAACCAAATCTGAATGTTCCACTTTGTATAGGAGGACTGGTGCAGAACCTGTCCTAATGGGAGTGTCATCTAGTTTAAAAGAGACAACAGAAAGTGCCCAGGACAGGGCCCTAGACTTCTAACAGACCAACAGCTATGAAACTACTTTAAAAAAAAAAAGTGTCTGTGTGCATGCATGTATTTGTGTATATATGAATTATACTTGTGCCTAGGTGTGTATGTTTGTGTGTATGTATATTATACTTGCATATACATATGTTTGTGTGCATATGTGTATACTTGTCAGTGTATGTGAACTGTACATATGTAGGTATGCTGAGTATGTATATTGTACTTCTGTGTATATGTGTGTGCTTGTGTGTATGCATATATATGTGACCATGTATGCATTCACATGTGGATGTGTATCTGCATGTGTGTGTATGTGAGAGTGTGGGGGGGGTGGAGGCCAGAGGACTTCTTAAGAATACTTTTATTTTTATTTTTTTTAAAGATTTATTTATTTATTTTACGTGTATGAGTACACTGTAGCTGTACAGATGGCCGTGAGCTATCATGTATGTGGCTGCTGAGAATTGAACTCAGGACCTCTGCCGGCCCACTTGCTCCGGTGTAATTCACTGTAGCTGTCTTCAGACGCACCAGAAGACAGCATCAGATCTCTTTACGGGTGGTTGTGAGCCACCATGTGGTTGCTGGGATCCGAACTCAGGACCTTTGGAAGAGCAGTCAGTGCTCTTACCCGCTGAGCCATCTCTCCGGCCCAAGAATACTTTTGTGATAGGAACATCCTTTGTGGTAGGCCTGGAGCTCACCTATTAGGCTAGGCTAGCTGGTCAGTAGCCCTAAGGATCTACCTATCTCTGCCTTCTCAGAGCTGGAATTACCATCGTGAATAATCATGAACTATCATGCTCAGCATTTCTCCAGGGGTTCCATGAGATCAGGGCTCTCTACTTGTGGGGGAGGCACTTCACTGTTCATCTCTCCAACCTGAAACTACTCACTCTAGAGAGCACATGCTTGTCTAAACAAAGGCTGTCGGCCACTAATCATCAATCCCCAGCCCAGGACACAGATCCCTTCATGCTGATGGGACAAGCGCTCAGGTTCAATGCCCAGGACTTGAGGAGGTGACTCGAGTCCCAGGCACAGAGGCAAGCCCTCTTTTCTTTGACACCTTGATTTAAAATAACAGGAAGGCCAAGTTTCCGGGCTCTCTGCCAGCAGGCAAGGCAGACTGTTTTCCTGCAGGGCCCCCAATTCTCGTGGCAGAGCACCGAACTTGGGAAAAAATGCAAAGCAAGACGCCATCTGCTTGGCTTCCGGACAGTGCAATTAGCTGAGAAGTGCCTTTACAGCTTCATAGAACTGCATTAAGTCAGGATTAATTAATTGCTGCATTAATGGGAAGCACCTTTAGCACTCCAATGACATAATCACATGCAATTAGGAGCATAGAAAGGAGCCCTTTATAATTAATGACGTCTTCACTTCCTGAAACGTGTAATCCTTCTGTCCTCTAATTCCAAAGAGGTTTGCAGACAGACGGCACTAAATATAGATCTGGAACCAATATTTAAATCACTTTAAAATTCACCTTTCCGTAAGAGTAGTGAACCCAGAACAAAAGCTCACTTCGGTTTCTAGGATTCTAAGCCTTTTTGTCCATCAGGTTAAACAGTCAGCAAGCATGGGTTCAAACAGAAATGGACAATAATTATGGGTCTGATATATTTATTCTAAATAGAACAAATTTTGGCCTACCAAGCATACTAACTAATTTGTAAGGCATGAATTGAATTCATGCCAATTGTCCTTGCTGTGGTTCGCCTTTAAAAGCACTCTGGGAGCTGGAGAGAGAGCTTAACAGCTAAGAGTACCGGCTGCTCCTCCAGAAGACCCAGTTCCATTCCCAGCTCATACATGGCAGCTCACAACTGCTCTAATTCCAGTCTAAGGAGAATCCAATGTCCTCTTCTTGCCTCCATGGGTGCTACATTCATGTTACACATACACATGCAAGTCAAACACCCATATACATAAAACATTTTAGTTATAGCACTCGGTTCCTCACTTCCATGATGTAAAAAATGAGACTGGCTTTGCTCCTAATTGGAGAAGTTACTAACAAGGCAAATGTCACACGGCAAGCACAGATCTAAGAACTCAGCGTGCAGTAGCTCGGTGAATCCACACGGAGACCCTGACTGTGGAATTGCTATGCTTCCCACTTCACACACAGGGATGCTGAGGTGCCAGATCCATGGCAGTAATGGTGTCCAGGGCTGGAAGTGTAACTCAGTGTTAGAGAACTTGCCTAGCATGCACAAGGCCCCAGGACACAATCCCCAGCACACGGGAGGTAAAATAGAGCCCCCCTGAGCTACCATTGCCCTGGAAAGGCCCTCTGACCGAACTCCTGACCAGAAAGAACAGACTTTGCAGACTGTAATTCTTTTTTGTTTGCTGGTTTTGTTTTTTTGGTTTTTTTGTTTTTCTTTCAAGCTTTTAGGGTTTCTCAATGTAGCCCTGGCCATCCTGGAACTCATTCTACAGACCAGTCTGATCTTGAACTCAGAGTGCCACTTGCCTCTGCCTCCAGAGAGCTGGAATTAAAGGCGTGTACCACCGTGCCTGGCTCAGACTGTCATTCTTCTTTTTTTTTTTTTTTTTTTTTTTTTTTTTTTTGGTTTTTTGAGACAGGGTTACTCTGTATAGCCCTGGCTATCCTGGCACTCATTCTGTAGACCAGGCTGGTCTCGAATTCAGAAATCCACCTGCCTCTGCCTCCCAAGTGCTGGGATTAAAGGCGTGTGCCACCACCACCCGGCCAGACTGTAATCCTTATTGTCCTGGGTTCCAGAGATTAAATTCAGATCCTGTGCCTACAGGGCAAGCGCTTCACTGAGTTGCCTCCTAGTCACCACTTCTGTTTTCTGACTGGATGCACAGCACAGGCTCATCTGCCCTCCTCAATGAACTAAGAGAAGAGACCACACACACCCCCAACCCACCCCCCACCCCCACCCCATGATGCCAAGGCTTGCTTTACCTTGTCGTAATAGTATCTCAGCGCTCTGCTCAGCTTGTCGTAGTTCATGTTTGTCTTGTTCTTGCGGAGGCCCCACAGCTTGGCCACTTCTTCCGCCTTGAGGAGCTTGAACTCGCCATCGTTAGATGTCCAACAGATGAGGTGCTCATGTTTCTGGTCCAGCAGCAAGTGCAAAAGGAACTGCCACAGCGTGATTGCACTCTCCATACCTGGGAGGGGAGCAGGAGGCAGGCAGGTCAGAGCTCAGGCCTGCAGGTCAGGGGCTGTACAGGGCTCTACTCCACAGCTCTGCTCCAAGAGCGAGTACCTTCCACCCCATCATACACACAGGCTTTCTGGTTGCACAGGTTACAAGCAGCCTTGATCCAGGAACACAATGACAGTGCCCCGGGGTCGAAATTCGCCACTCACAAATGAGCAGAGATTACCCTGTGCTGGGAGCTCCACAGAATAAACTGACTAAAGGAATGAACACCTGTGTTGCACATTCCCATTGGCTAGCTTCATCTATTCCTGCCCATTACATCCACTGCATCTTGGTCAGTCACACTTGCTGAAGTGTGGCCATGAGTGCCTGCTAGGGTCAAGTGAGGTCACACAGGGGCCTGGGGTCATGAAACCATAGATAGCATCCCTTGGTTGAATTGTCCTCTCACCCTATATAGCCAGCCCTGCTCTGCAGGGAAGGGAACTCAGTTACTCTTTGCACTGTCAGTGATCTCAGAACCCAGGACAGTGCTTGCATAGAGCAGATTTCCAGTTAGCAGATGCTGGTTAAAGGATCAGTTGTTGCCAATTGAAGAGGCCTTCAATTTTCCAAGCACGTGTGATGTAGTCCCCCAAGCCCCACAGTCTCAAGCACACCAGCAGGAAGTGTTTTTCTCACCAGGAGAAGACATACCATAGAACAATGTTAGCCTTCATCTTTGCCTGTAGCATGAACTCTGCTATTCCTTCCTCCTAACATGTTGCTCGCTACTTCTTAGATCCTGGTGGACTCTGCTCATCCATACAGATGCAGTTCAGGTGGGATCACTGGTCTGTCATGATCTGAATTTTGATCACTTGTGTATATCCATAAGAAATTACCCCTTTGTTCTATTACACTTATTTACTGAGTGTGTGTGCACTCATACAAAGCACGGCTTGTGCATGAAGGTCCGAGGACACCTTGCAGTCATCCATTCTTTTCTTCCATTGAGTCCTGGGGATTGAACTCAGGGAATCAGATTTGCTGGCAGGCACCTTTAGACCCACCAAACCAGCTTGCCAGCCTTACCCATTTATTTTACTAACATCCATGTAACTAGGAAAAGCCTTCCTACAGGTTAGATGGTGAGAGCGAACACTGTGGGTGTTTGGATCTGGGCAAATGGAGCTGAGATTTGGAGGTCGAGTAGAGGAACCTCAGCAAAGATCTCAAGGTGGGGTTTGGGGTTCGATGTCAAGACACAAAAAAGCCAAGCCTTGAGGTAGAGACAAGCCTGACAGGATGAGGAAACCCCTTCTATGGCAAGGAGACATTGGGGTCTGTTTGGGACAGCCCAGGGTGACAATGAAGACAGTGAGGAAGATGCCTGGAAGACAGGACAATGGCCATGAGGAGAGTTTTCTACAGTGAGTCTCCCTCAGTGCCTGTTCTCACTGCTCTTCATAGAGCAGCTTCTAGGGGCCCTAGGAGCCAGAGACAGGCAGGCCAGCCAATTCTCCTCTGATAGACCTCAAACTGCCTGACATCTTTCTGCACCTTCAGGTAGGTCCCATGAGGCAGGAGTATTGCTCAGTGGTGAGTGCTTGGCCAGCGTGGACCCTGGGTTCCATCCACCACATCACCAAAAGAAGCAGCATTAGGATTCTGACAGCAACTCCCCATTACAGTATGAAAGCCCCCAGTTACCCCCTAACAAGCATTCACTTCCTGCTTCCTCACAGGCCCAGCCAGAAGAAAGAATCCTATTGTTCCTCTGAGCACATGGTGGATGCCACCTGGGTGTCTCTGTTAAAGAAAATCCAGACTAAGAACTTGCTACAAAAACCCACTGGGTGATTTATTTAAAACGCTTTAAAGAGGGTATCCGTAAAGAGATCACCTTCCACCACAGAGGTCTCTGGGTCTGTAAGCGTCAGCCCTGGTACTGCTGACTTCAAACCACACCAGCAACTCCTGAGCACTGAAAGAGCTCCTGGCAGGATGCACAAGCATTATGGCTCCAGCTCCTAATGAACTTGAATAAGCCACACACACTTCAAAATCATACGTGTCTCCAGCCAAACCTTCTGGCAATGAGTTTTTAAGATATCTTTGAAATTTAGTGGTCAACTCCGAGGAGCCTTCCTGGAGGAGAGGCAGAGAGATGCCAGCCAGTTTGGAGTTCTACAGAGAGGGAAATGCTCAGCCTGCCTCTCTCTTCCCAGCTTCACTCCTTTAAGGGGCCAGGCAGCACCACACTGAGGCAAGTCCCTATATCCTCAGTACACCGAGAGTTGGGCTTAGCTATGTATCCTGATCTAGTCAGTGAAATACTGGGTTGAAGTAATGAGATGCATAGGATTGACCTCAATTTTATCAAAGCCTGACACAGGTTCAGTCTGAAAAAGCAGAAGTAAAATAAATGCCACAGTGAGCCAAGGACCGTTTGTTACAAAGCATCACAACAGCTAAAGCTGACGGCTACAACATCACACATTTGTTCCTCCCTTCACTGGGATGCCCTTGGGAGCTCAAGGAGGCATGAAAGGGCAGAAAGAGAACAGGCCTTCAGTGGGGATGGGGCACCCAGCTTCAGGACCTCCCACAGTTCTGGAATAGAGGAAACGAACCCACAGAAGATCAAGGAGAGGTGACCTCAGAGTCACCCAACAACTCTTAGGACAGAGGCCAGTCTGTGAGGTAACAAGCTGCAGCACGGATCACTCCGTGCTGTGAGCAACGGTGCTCCCTGGAGGCGACTGAGGGCCCAGGCTTCATGTGTGGAAAGCGTCCCACCCAGCACAGACTTGCTCTTCTTCCAAGCTCCTGCCAGCCACTGCTCTGCCCTCCTCAATGCCCCAGTTTTGATGACTGAGTCACACAAAGTTCTACTTTGTGTTGGAAGCCCAAGCAACACATTACTCAGTGGTGAATATCGGACATACTTCTCTCTTAGCCAGCTCACAGTCCCACGGTAGAAGCCATCCAGTGAGAGGGGTGTGTCATAGAAGCATAAGGTGGTTCTGAACCCCTGCCCCCCTGCATCAAGTGGTATTACATAGAGCCTGGAGCCAAGACTAGGCTCAGGAGGGCCATTAGCGGAGAACTTGTCTCCTCCCCTTAAGGGCACTCGCTATGCTTCTTTGACTCCATTTCTACTGCTCATTTTAATCATGGCCGCATCAAGTTTTGTAACTTGCAGTTGTTTTCATATACAACCATCCAGCATGCCACCCCACCTCCATCCCCAATACCTGTCAATACCTGTCATTTAGAAAGTCCAGAAAGAGAAAAGTAATGAATGACTCATGTACCTAAGAACCATGACTGCTGTACTTAACTCAGTTTATTGTGGGACCTTCCAGGAGGAAGAATTCACAAAAGCTTTGCAACCTGGGCAGGTTGTGGGCTCCTATCGCAGTGAGTGTTTATATGGCTACATGGTATCTATGAGACTATCATATTGTAACACCGTATTGATACAATGTCCTGGTAGCAGAGCCGGCTTTAAGTTACAATGTGTCATCAGCTGACATTCATTTGGCTGGATGCCCAGACCTGCTAGCTTCCAAAGACTAGAACACTTGAAAGCAATGCTAGAAATGTGACAAATGCACCCACATCCATTTCCCGGTGGTCTGGGCTTTTAAATGTTCTCCCCACCCACTTTGGGTTTTGTTGGTTCAGGATGTGTCAGCATGCACAAAAGGCACCCATAAAATCAGGATGGTGGGTTCTTTCCTCTCTTTATTTTTGGAGCCTCAGACTTCCTAAGATAAACAACAGACTGGTGAAGTATAGGTTCCTAGAACAGAACTTGCTCCCCTAGCTGTGTACATTGGCTTCTATTGTCAACACCCCCTTCATCCAGTTCTCCCACCCTCCCAGCCCCTAGTATTGACTACACTCAAAGTCACTTTTTTGAAGCATCCACATATTGATGAGAACACACAATACACTCTGTTTGTTGGTTTGCTAATTAGGTTATGCTTTTCTTGCCCTACCCAGATCTTGTTTTGAATAAGTGGGGTTTTAGCGGGTATTTTAATGCCATCCTTTGAAAAATTATTATGAGGGGAGGGGCATATGCACATCGTAGCCTAGGAGCACATGAATGGAAGTCAGAAGAAAGCTGCATGTAGTTGGTTCTCAGGGATGAAACTCAGTTCTCCAGTCTTGCCCACAAGCACACTGTCTGCTAGACTGTTACCAGGTTGAGTCTCATCATACAGAGACTGTAAATGTTTATGTACCAAATGTACTAATGTTGCTGATTTGCTTGTACACAGTACACAAGTATCAAAACATCACATCACACCTCATAAATACATACAATTACCATGTCAATTAAATGATTAAAATAAAATAAAATAGCTCATCAGATCTGAAAACCCTCCTTCAAAGAGGCAGGAAGCAGACTGATAGACAGGCCATGTTGACAGCGTATCTTTCTTTACTACACTTTTTACTGTCTGTCTTCCTTCCATGGAAAAGGCAAAGCTGGGTACAAAAGGCTCAGGACAGGCAGCTCTTGAAGGATGATAGGAAATTCAGAAGCAAAAGCCAATCCTCTCCCAGCCTATTCAAATTAACAGCTAGCTTCACACGTGGCAGATGATGTTTGCTGAAACCTGTCCACATCTCACAAAACAAAACAAGACAGGGCTAGCAAGACAGCAAGGCAGATAAAGGCACTTTTCTCAACAGCCTGGCATCCTGATTTCTAGTCTCAAGATCCACATAGTGAAAGGAAAGAATCAACTCCAACAAACGGCCCTCTGACCTCCACATGTATAAGATGTGATCCCAGATACATATGTGATCATGCAGGCGCACACACACACACAGAGAGATCAAGAATAAATAAATGTATTTAAAAAGGCAAAATAAATTAAAAGCTATGATACTGAATACATCAATGTAGGTTTTTAAAAAGGTATATAATATATAGTATAGTATTATATATTATACTATAACCAACTGGAAATACCTACATTCTCTAGCTCTTACTTTCTTTGCTTTGCCCCCCCCCATATATATCTTATGCCAAGATGCTGTCTAGCTATTTGGAATACATCAGTACACAAAAGGACTTACGTCTGTATTGAGCTCACATGTCAGTGGAAGAGACAGGCTGTGAACAACAAAATGTGTGATGAATTAAGTTATAGTGTGTTGGAAGATGGGGGTTATTGAAAGTCACTGAAGCTAACAAGGGGACAGGAGGAGCAGGCTGTACTTGGAGATTTGGGCATGGGTGCAGGGGTACAGGAGTGCAGGGGTGCAGGGGTCAGAGAAGGCCTTACAGTGAAAATGAAGAAACTTCTTTGTTTAAAAATGGAATTTTCAAACAAGGATAAAAATCACAGTTGCCGGACGGATCTACAATGAAGACAGGCCAAAGATATTCCTCTACTCACTACTGTCTATTAAGTCTATTGTCTGCTTACTTTGTCTGTTAAGACAGAGGAACTAGGTAGATTTTTATAATGACATCAAAAATCTGAATAATGGGGCATTTACAGATGAGGAATAATGAAATGAATAAGCAAATGAAGACAAAAAAAAAAAAGAGAGAGTGGGAGGGAAACAAAGAAGCACTGTATGTGCTGAGTATCTAGGGACAAGAATTAGTTCACAGCCAGCCCTCTATAATGAGCAAAGCTGTAAATTAGCTTCCATAAAAATCAGAATTCCACCAGCCAGAAGGGTCTTCCCCAGATCCTAGCTGCTGCCCAGCTTGACTGGAGCAGGGTTCTTTTCTACACCTCTAAGGAGTGCCTGTGCCACCGAGAAGGCTACTTGGCAGGTGAGAAGATTCTCGAGCATCGTGGGGTTCATCTCTGAGCATCTGCCCTGCCTGCCTGTAGGATTTTAGGGGTGTCATTCACCTTTCTCTACACATATGTCCTCACAGGTGAAGTGATGGTGGCAGTGGCTTTAATGGGGGATGGTGGTAGAATGGAGGATAAAAAATCCCGGCCTTGCAGGGTTATTATTGAATATTACAAAGTCGCTAATAAACTACATCTGGGACAGCGCTAGTACTACTTAAACACTAGCTGCTGTTCCTTCTTAAACAAGGAAAGCTCTTGACAGATGCTGCTATGACATCAGATGGCCCCCCCTCCCTCCCTCCCCCCAAGCTCAAAGGCATCATTCAGATGTACTGTGGTCTTTGTCATTAGGCAATGGCTTCAATACAGTCAACGTCCAGGTGAACGTTGAACGACATTGTGTGTGTCAGCTTACAAGGTGACTGGGAATGTAACTGTATACATTGTTAGGACTATTGTCTGATATCCTTACAAGCAACATAGCGCCTATCCTTCCCAGCTAGCATAAGACAATAATTCCAGAGGCCTCCAACTTGGGCAGGTCAGCAGAGAGCGACCCCTGCTGTTCACGCTGCCCCGGGCATGCTTTTGCTCCCATGGATCTTGTGTTCCAGGAGAAGGCCAGGGAGTCAAGTGGATGAGAGCTGTTGAGTTGGGTGGAGGAGGATCTAGAATAACAAGTCTCTGTCTGTGGATGACATAACCCAAGCCAGCTGGTTAGGGCAACAGACAGAGCAAAGAGGTGGAAGGGGACCACTGGCACTATGGAGGAGGAACATTTTCATATACTCCAAGTATATGAAATATGAAGTATCTTCTGCCTCTGTGTTTTCAATGCTCAGCTTTTTACAAATGTAAACCTGAGATATTTTGTTGTTGTTGTTGTTGTTCCTAATCTTCTCTCTTGAAAAACAAAAACAAAAACAAAAAACCAGAGGACAGAACCACAAAGTGAAAGATGCTGTAGATGGAACAGACTGGCTGCTCTTGCTATCATCCCACACACACTAAGAGACTGCCTACTTGAGAAGTGGTCTTTGGACTTCCAGAGGTCCCATCTCCCTGGCATCCTCCCCTCTGAAAAACTCTGGTTTTCTTGTTGGAGGACATGCTACCTTCTATCGGCCACACGGTGGCGCCAGATGTCCTCCTCTGAGTTGGCTGCAAACTCCTAGCCCAGAGCCAGAGACCTAAACTGCTTCTTAGAAATCTAAAACTTCACTTGCTTGTTTTTTTTGTTTTTTCTCCCTACTGACTCACACCTGACGCTTCTCTTTGCACATTATCAGCTTTGCTTCTGGGGTTGCACAGAAGTAGCAGCTAAACAGGTAAAAGGACCTTCTGATTTTCTCTCTTCCTGCTTTGCTTTGTGACAGGATCTCGATGTAGCCCTAGCTATGTAGCCCTAGCTATGTAGCCCTAACTGTCCTGGAACACCCTAGATAGATGGGGCTGACAGACTGGGTACCCACAGAGGTCCACCTGCTTCTACCTCCTGAGTGCTGGGATTAAAGGTGTGTGCCACCACACCCACTGACTGAAAACAAGGGATATTGCTGTGTGAAGGACACACAGAGGAGATGCACAGTAAGCATGCTGTCTTTTTTGCTAAAATGTGTGTGGATCCAAAAACGAGAAAAAAAAA
>NW_022196910.1:20845440-20868371 GCF_008632895.1 Mastomys coucha
GTCTCTTGCTGACATTTCTCCTGGATGCAGCTCCTTGTCCAATGAGGAAAGGGTTCAGAGTACTTCACTGCTATCCAAGGAGATGAGCAAAAACCACAAATCCACTGAAACCAAGGAATGGAAATACATCTAGGGTCTGCTGGAACCCAGGACAGGCAACTTTTAGGCATGCAAGGGGAACTTAAGTATATGAACACACTACACCAATAAACTCTGAAGTCTTTGTCTTAGGCAGTGGTTGGTTCTCACCCTTCCTAATGCTGCAACAGTCCCTCATATTGTGCTGACCCCTGACCATAAAATTATTTTGTTGCTACTTCATAACTGTAATTTTTCTACTGTTGTGAATTGTAATATAAATACATGTGTTTTCTGATGGCCTTCTTGGAAGGGTCATTCAACCCCCAAAGGGGTCATTACCCACAGATTTAGAACCACTGGTGCATTTTTTTTTCTGTGATTTATTTTCAGGAAACATTTTAGTCATTGCCAGTTGTCACAAGTGAAAAATAAAGATACAAAGTCCTTCAAAGGGTCCATATTCCTCAAAAGTTCTTCCTGTGGGATAACCAATGCCTGTGCTTTCATTTGTTCTGTAAACAATCTACAGCTTGTTCGTGTTTGTAAAAGGAAAGAGAGAAGAGCGAAAAGAAGCGGGCACCGCTCGACCTTGTGATTTATCCTCCAAGAACATACAAGACACTTTGCCATGCTTTAAAACTGAATCTTCCATCTGAGGAGAGAACTCTTGGGAGAAATTACTGACCTGACGGCCACTCGGTCAGAACGGAATTGCAACTCAGTGTGTATACAAACTGCTCAGCTCTCCTGGAACGTTGTCATGGGTGGGTAAATCAGAAGCGACTCAACTGGCTTGCTGGTGGCTCACATACCGGGGTGTTTTCTTTGGAAAACTAAGTGGATGGCTACATTGCCTCCACTGGGATGGTGTCCATGGGTCATTCTACTTCCTCCAACATCCGCAAATTCATCTACTTCCCACCCCACCCCAGCAGGGCACAACCCAGCCCTGTCTTATCCCACCTTTTCAGACCTCTCTAGACGGCCTCTCATAGGTCCTCTTTGATCTCTAACATGGCTACTTTCCAAAGCTTCCTCAAGGTACAATGTGTTCTTTCTGGGCCTGGAGAAAAGGTGAGCCACCTAGAGGATAAATAAATATCTGGTGTCCCAGAAGCACCCACCTTCTATGGACCTCAAAGATGCAAGTCAATTCTAATTGGGATAGCCCGGGGAAAGCTCAGAATAATATCCTGCTTGCTATCCAGCTGCAGCAAAGCTCATGCGCATACGTTATGATATTGCCTTATGGGAAGCAAGGTTTGTACAAACTGGCTAAGTATTCTTAGCCAGAACTTCATTAGCATCCCCTGCAATTCCAACACAACATGTGATGGGAAAGAAAAAAAGCACTCACTAAACAGGTGTATAATGCTCCCCATTTTTTTTTTATCTTAAATTCTATCTGGTGAGATTGAAGTGTTTTGGCTTTATGGGTGGTTCACAAAAGCTAAAGATCCCAGACATTTAGCAATCACTGTCTTGGGAAAGATACAGCATTATCCACCTTTCCCAGTGTCTTCTGATCCTCTGAGCCCTCTGTGCACCATTCCCTTTGGGTCTCTAGGTAGCCAACCACACAAACAGAGCACGCAAGGAATCTTCCACGCACAAACATCCATTTACTCTCTCATTTGAAAACAGCAGACCACAAGGTTATGGGACAGCTAGAGCAAAGAGCAAAGAAAGAAACCAACTAGCCGCCTAGATTTCCCAACAGAGGCTGCGGCCCCTGGGCTGTCTATGGCTACCTCTCTGTGTATCAATAAGTCCAGGAGACAGAGTGGGAAACCACAGCTCTTGGGGGATGGGGGTGAGGGGAAATCACTCCAGGTAACCAACTGTACTAAGAAAACCAACCGTGTCTTGAAAGACGAGTAGAGCTGTAAAGCTGTAAGACACAGAGATTTCTTGCGTGGTGGGCACAGCCGCCCCACCCCCACTCCCTGCCCCAGGGATCTGGAGCGTGTTTTTCTTTAAACAGAAGGGCTGTTCCTTTCCAGCCGTTTCTGGAAGAAAACCTGACCATTTACTTTCTATGCGATTGTTTTAATTGTCCAGGCTCTCCGCACGACTCTTATTTCTGGCTGGTGGCACAGCCCCCATCCGAGGGTTCTCAGGCTTTGCTAACACTGAGCTTCCTCTTCTTTTGCAGGTTGCAGGCAGGAAACTGGAAAATGGGCCACAGGAAACCTGGCCCTCCCACATCTGTCCCACTTTGTAACTGCAGCTCTGGTTTCATTCGGTCTATGTGTCAGCTCTATTTTAACCCTCCATTCGACGGCCAGGCTGCTCTCTGAAAGAACACCCATGAGCTTATGGCTTAGAAGGCCCCCTCATAGGATTTGGGCTTCTCCCAAGCAATCGATCCCATGAATCCAATCAAGCCTCCAGTGAAAATTCGAGATGAGTTCATAACACCAGACACAACAGAAGTCATTCTGGGCAAATAGATTTACAGGCTGCCTGGTGAATTTTAACGTGCCAGGTTTTGATGCATAACAGGAAAGTGAGCTTTGTAAACATGCACCTCGTCAAATAGCCAGTCTCATCATGAGGCTCTTCCAAGTCATCTTCTCTCACAGCATCAGGACCTACTGGGTGGAAGGGCATGAAATTATTGTTCTTAGGGCTCAAAACTGTTAAATAGCAACAAGCTCATGTATCCCACCTAAAACAGTGTAATCACACATCTGAAAGAAATGTGAACACACACATCATCCCAACCACTGGGAAGGATCTTCCTTGAGTATTTGACCCATGAGCCCTTTTGAGAACTCCCTGGGGGAAAATGTTTTATACATGTCTATTCATATAGATATAAACATGTGTATGCTTAAACATACCACATCAATAGGCTCTGTAAAGCTCTACGGAAATCTCCAAGTTCCAAATCAAGACTCCTGGTCGAGAGTGCCAGAGGGACGGCTCAGTGGTTAAGAGCACTGGCTGCTCTTTCAGACAATCCAGGTTCAATTCCCAGCACCCACGACGGCAGCTCACACCTCTCTCTAACTCCAGTTCCAAGTGATCTGATACCCTCACACCGGCATACCAGCAGGCAAAACGCCAATGTATATAAAATAAAAATAAATCCAGTCGTTAAAGAAGAGTCCTAGTCTGAAAAACCCTAGCTGCATTCCCTACCTCTGCCAATGCCGAGGTTTCAGGGACTTCTTCAGAACAAGACTGAGACCCAGACTTCCACCCTTACAGGAGCCTTCCCTTTAAATACTGATACTAAATGATCATTCATGCACCAATGAGTTGATTGCATTGAGTATACAAGTCAAGTTTACACTCTTGGCCATCCCCAGCCGCCGTGAAGCCATGCCTTAAAAATATGAAGACAGATGTGCGTGGACCCAGCCATCAGAACAAACAGACCCCGACCCAGGAATATCTGCTCCCAAGTCCAGATCCCTAATCACAATGCACACTGTCACACTTGTCACACTGGAGCGGTGACCCTCCTCGACATGTGGGCCGTAACCTCTTTCACAGGGGTCGCTTAAGACCGTCAGAACGACACAGATATTTACCTTACGATTCTTAAAGGTAGCAAAAGCATTATGAAGTAGCAACAAAAATGATTGTGTGGTTTGCTGGTCGCCACGACATAAGGAACTACATTAAAGGGTCATTAGGAAGGCTGAAAGCCACTGACATAGAAGCTTGTTTCCCACACATCTCTCTGGCCAAGATAGGAGTTAATCCAAAGGCAAAGTGACATTCTCAGCAGGATAAAGTCAGGAAGGGTCCTTCACTTCACCACTCTGTGACGCCAGGCACTCAGACTGGGTTGGTTCTGTTTGATGAATCTGAGCTGAGCCTAGAGGCACATGCAAGCAGAGGCAGGCAGATCTCAGTGAGTTCCAGCCTGGTCTACAGAGTGAGTTCTGGGACGGCCTATGCTACACAGAGATCCTATCTCAAAACCTAAAATTAAATTAAATTAGAATGAAACATTCTGCCACATTTCTTTTGGCCAATTCCCTCCGTGAACAAAGAGAGACATTGATTGATTGATGGCGAAGGACAGAGAGACAGAAAGACAGACATGCCAGTTTTACCTAAGAGGATTTTTTTAATGGGGGATTGAATCTAGGAGTCACACTGGAGCAACAACTGTTGATAGGTGGTCTATAACCTACCTCTGTTTACTTTTTAAATTTTTGAGTCAAAATCTGAGTAAGATGCAGGCCGATCCTGAATTCTCTGTGGATTCTGAATTGACCTTGAACTTACCACATACCTGCCATAGCCTTCTGAGTAGCTGGGATTTCAGGCTTGTGCCACCAGGCCGAGCTGAAGGTTGACTCTTAATGAAAACTTGACACATAAGCCTCTGTGATTTCCAGAATTCAGACATGGAGGGACTGGTCCTTTTATTTGACATGTGGACACAAGGACTTTGGACCCTGAAGATGGAAGTGGAAACCTATCCCCCAGCATGAACGTTTTCATGATACTCAGGAATGGGTTGTGAGAATTGTTCCTTCTGTGGACAGGAGCAGCCTGGGAGCCACAGACCTATGTGTGGTCCCCTGGAAGGAACCTGGTACCCAGAGCAGCCTTGGTGACTTTGCATCACAGAGATACAGATAACTTAACTTACTAATATCTTGCCAGCTGTCCTTAAATTTGAGCTTCAATGTAAAGCAACGAGCACTCCTTCCCACAACATTATATCTATGTATTTCAGAGACCTTGGCCAGAATGGCAAATCTTTCCCCAAATTTTCCAGCTTATAATGTTAATAAGTTCAATCTTGTGCATTCAGGGGGAAGATTAGGGATGCTTTATTCAGTCCGATACTTGAAGATGGTTTTACAAAAATAAAAAATAAAAAAATAAGGCAATCTTCCCATGTTACTTCTAGGAGACAGAAAACTGGAATCTTTCGGATAAACTTGAAAGCTTTTTGTGCTAAAGAGGCAACCGGTAGAAGTAAAAACACAAGCCTAGTGCATGCTGAGAACACTTCTGCAGGACACACGATGATGGTGGTTTTTCCACATGCAGCAACTGGGCACTTCCTGCCAGAGCATCCTCCAACTCTCTCATTGTGTGGTTGAAACTGTAAAACCTTTCTAAATCAGGACTTCCTTCTATTATGTTGCAGAGGCGGCTTTCTGGGAAGGGGGAAACTCCTGAGGCAAAAAGGTAGGAATTCTTACAGCACCACCCAGTGGAAACACTGTGGGGGTGGTAGTGGGGGGAGCAGTGAGGGATCACGGGGTGGGGGGATAAGGGGGGAGTTGTGGGCGGGGTGTGTGTGCACACTGAAACATTTAGTAAAAGTGGTCATGACAGCTACTCCGGATAAAAGTCACGGCACTGAGTCCCACTGCTGTTCCCTTTCCACGGATGGCACTCTGCTTACAAGTGACCTCTCCCTGCTCATCCGCCCCCTCTTTCTCCTGTGCACACACAGGCTGAGCAGGGTCAGGAAACATGGCACAAGCCTAGGAAGGAAGGGGTCCCAGGTGTGGTTAGGTATGAGTCGCCGCTGCACCATCCCTTCCTCTTTAAAGGACCTCAAGGGATTCTGGGCACGGGAAGTCTACACAGCTGTGCTGGACATCCTAGATCTGATGCAGGGACGGCCAAGCATTTCCTGAGAGAGAGGGGTACCCAGCCATCTGGGTATCTTCCTCTTCTGGCAAGCTGCTCCTGGTCTGGCCACCTCTAACACGTACAGTTAGAGATTCCCGGAGACAGTTATATGCCCTCTTCTTTCTCCTGGGTCCTGCCTCCATATGAACATGACTACCCCTGTCTTTCCAAGGCCTCTGGGGGGTGTCACAGCCAATGGACAGGTTGCTTATCTCCGTGTTGTTAACTGCCATCAGCAAAGCACAGCTTTTCATGGAGATCTGCTTCTCAAACATGTGATGCATTCGTCCACAGTTTTCTAGGGAATGGACTAAGCTATAGGAATCTTTGACTACATCCTTCCAGATTCCTCCACAGAAGTCCCGGCAAAGGGGCCATGTCTACCAGGGAAGATTAGAACTTTCTTGTCTTCTCCATAGAAGTTCAGGCAATTTCTCAATGGCCAAGTGTTTACCTATCCATCCCCCCACCCCGTGCACATGCACATGAGCACGCGCACACGCACACACCATACCACGACCGCCAATATCATCAATGGAATAACCAGAAGCCTAACTCAGAGAAACACCAGCTCTCCTAGAATAGCAACCTTTCTCCTGGGACTAACTCCATTACAACTATTTTAAAGCTCTCGGTTGTTAATGGTACCTAGATAATGAGGTGCAGAAAAAGAAATCAGCTGGCTGACCTTGTCTCTATTTAAAAGTATATGATTAAGATGAAAATGATTTTATATAGCACCTCAGAACAGCTGATGTTTTCCAGTAGTTCAGAGGGACTTAGCAGTACTATAACTCTTCTGCTTTCGCTTAAAACACTTGCTGGTGTTGAGACTGAAGCAGGAAGAGCTGACATTGGCTGGTCTCGGGTGTTGCTTAAGACAGTCCTCTCACATAAAATGGTTATGTGCTACTGGTGTTTGTGAACAAGAGGTGGCTGGAGACATCGTGTGTGGATTTTTGAGAAGCACAGAGAGCCCCTCACAGAGTGGTTATCTGTGCCAGAAGTTGGGCGCTTCTGGACTCGGAGGCACTGATCATTCAGCCCCAGTTATCATGCCCAAAGCAAAGTTCTTTCATAGTTCCAGAAATGCAGATTCCAGGTACGGATGCTCGTACCTCGGTCTGTTCTGCAGAATGCTCTTTGGCAGTGCAGCTAGAGTCTTTTCAGTGTGTCTTTTCAGCCTGCTCATGTGGTGGACATGTGTGGAGGGTCGGTCACATCTGAAGTCAGAAAGGTAGCAACCGGCCCATCTACTTCCTGGACCCACGTGCACGAGTTTCTCTTGCATGTTCCAGTATGGACATCATGTCTTGCCAGATGTTTCTCATGCAGAGAATTGCTTCCAATGGTAAATGACTTCTAACCCGAGGTAAAAACCCCAGTGGCACTGAGGTAAAAGTAAACGAGAGGCCACTCAATTCTTCATGAAACTTTTACCTAAAGCCACATGTGGCACATGGAGAAGCAACAGTAAGTGAATTAGGACAATTAGTGGGACACGTTCAAAATAACTTGGTGTTCTTGGTAGATGCTGTTTTGTTTGGTTGGGTTTTCGTTTTCTTCAAGACAGGGCTTCTCTGTGTAACCTTGGCTGCCCTGGCACATGCCTGGAACTTGGTCTATAGACCAGGCTGGCCTCCAACTCAGAGATCCACCTGCCTTTGCCTCCTGAGTGCTGGGATTAAAGGTGTGCGTGACCACCGCCCAGCAGGTAGACACTGTTATTTCTAAGAAGCCTGTTGCAAAATACACAGTGTGTGATTTCAAAACTGAAGCCTTCTCCAGAGTCTTGTTCTTAAAACCTTTGAAAAATCAATCATCTAAATTCATTAAGAGAACTGTGTCCTGGAACCTGCTGCCAATGGCCCATTCACTCACTCCATCCAAAGCATCTAATGAAAGAGATGATACTGGAGTCAAACATAGGCCCTCATCCCCAAGTGGTTTCACCTCCTTGAACTCCCATGCAGGGATCAGCCATCCACGGGGTTGGCCCTTCCTGAAATACCACATACAACTGGATGCTGTTTCTTTTTAAAGCATGAATATATTAGCTATAAAAATAGCAGACATGTCTGGATTTAGATTATATTTCCTCCTTCCTCAAGAAAATGATCCTTTTAAAAAAAATGAGATAGTCTAATCCCATAGCAAATTTATAATCTTCTACAAAAAGTTCTTAAAGTTTGTGTGTGTGTGTGTGTGTGTGTGTGTGTGTGTGTGTGTGTTTGAGCGCACCTGTGTGTGTCTGTATCTGTGAGCATGTGTGCACTCACATGTGTACATATGCCAAGGCCAGAAGGCAACTTCAGGTCATTCTCAGGAACAGCGTCCACTTTCTAGACTGAGGACTGACTGGTCAGTGAGCACCAGGGATTGGCCTGTCTCTGCCTCCCCTGCACTAAAACGGTATTGTTCTTTTTCAGATAGGGTCTCCTGTAGCCCCAGCTGGTCTTGGAAGAACTATCCAGCCCAGTATGATTTTGAACATCTGATCTTCCTGCCTTCACTTTCAGAGCACTGTGATTACAGACCTGAGCTACCCACGCCTAGTTAATCTGGTGCTAGGAATGGAACCCAGGGCTTCATGTGTGCTAGGCAGGCATTTTCCCAACTGACCTACATCCTAAGCCAACTTTCAACCTTCTGAGAACCACAGGACTTATAATACCCTATTTGATTCCTGATTCCAGCATCTTGGCTATTTGTGCACATATATATAAACATAAATATATATGTATGTATGCACATACAAACATAATTTGGTTACAAAAACTTTAAGACAATTTCAATATTATGTACACAATATTATGTATCACAAGTTCAGGAAAACTAAAGTAGTAGATAAAGTGAATTCAGCAAAACCTAGGGATACCAAGTGGCTGGGTAACCATTGCTTTTTGCCTCAGCCATCAATCATGCTGGGTGGTGGTGGCACACACCTTTAATCCCCAGCACTTGGGAGGCAGAGGCAGGCGGATTTCTGAGTTCGAGGCCAGCTTGGTCTACAGAGTGAGTTCCAGGACAGCCAGGGCTATACAGAGAAACCCTGTCTCGAAAAACCAAAAAAAAAAAAAAAAAGGTGTCTGCTGAAAGCCACCTCTAAGGCACTGGATATGCAGTCCAGGTGTGACCATGCACTCCTACTTAGGAGCATTTGCAGGCACAGTTCTAAAAAACATTTTTTAAAGAGATAAGAGGAGGAAGAAAGAGGAGTTGAGGAGAGGAGGAGAGAGAGACAGAGGGAATCTAATGGCCTCTGGTCTAAACAGCCTCTGAGGGTGAAGCCTGGAGAACAGAGATGGATGCTGGCAGAAATGACTTCCTTATCAATGCTCCTGAGTCCCGAATTCTAAGAGTTCAAGCCCAAGATCATCCAAGGACGCTAAGGCAGCCCATCTCCTCAGCTAACCTTCCAGGAGGCACTCCACTGCCTGGGTGCTTTCTTTCTATGCTCGTCATGGGACTCCAGGGCCTTACTGGGAACCCAAGCTTTCTCCTTTCCTGAAAATGGCAGAGTAAATCCAGGCGCTCGCCTGACTTCCTATACTGAAACAATGATTCTTCCGGGTGGAGAAACTCAGTAAAGAACATTCCCTCAGGCACCACCCTAGGTACAGAAGGAAGGCTCAGATCCCATCCAGGCAGGCTTGCTCCCCTATGTAGGAGGAGTTGTGGTTGGTCACTTTTTCTAAGGTCACACCCTGCCCAGATTCTCTCTCCAGCAGCCACTTGTCTATCTAAGCAATCACATATGCGTACCTCCCCCTGCCCTATCCACTCCAATCTCCTTCATTTCTAAAAATAAATCCCAGTACATGGAGCTTATATTTTAGCCTCAAAAGTCAAGTCTTCCAAATTCTGAAGAGGGGACACAGGAGGACATTCCAGTCCTGGTTCAACGAAGCCTACCAGCAAGGTATTACTTCAAGTGTTAGATAGGCATCGACATGAACCATCAACACCCCCTCCCTTTTTTTTTTTTTTTTTTTTTTTTTTTTTGCTTACAGTATTCCTTAGGTGAATACCCTATTCTGAGTGTCCGTGATGTCATTTAGAGGATGACAAGCTACAGGTGTGGGCAGTGCAGGCCCCCAGTCCATCCACACTACCTACTAGAGAGCCGGCCCTAGGGTAAATCCTGAGGCTTGTTTTGTTGTTATTTTGGTCCCTTTTTTCCTGGTAATTAACATCATGGTGGCCGATCTGGGGGATTAGCGGCTTGGTCAGACACTCTGGCTAAGCCAGACCTGCCCTCAGCAAAGGAATCCTTGGCAAAACCCAGGTGAAACTAGTTAATATAACTAGTCTGGCTCTGTCAAAAACAAAAACAAACAAACAAGAAACCCAAACTGGTCCATCTCTTCTACTATTTCAAACTCCAGCAGAAACATCATTGATTTCAAAAGGTTACAAACACTGCCTATGCGGCTGTCCCAGGGGAAGGAAGACTTTCAAACCGAGGACCACGCAGGACCCCAAATGGATTATCCAGGGCAACTGTGAGACAGGTTCAGCTTGTCAACTGAAACCTTCCACAGAGGAGTACGGTGGCTTTAGAACTAATCGGTTCTGACAAGAAAGCATTCCACAGGAAAGTCCTTCGAGCTGTAGCCAGCCATTCTCCATCTAACACTGATCTGAAAATCAGAGCCAAGTTTGTCTCAATACTAATAAACAAACCCGATTTCTGAATAGATACTTTTCTTGGAAATCTAAGTAGAAACTATAGCAAATGACATAGCCATCTAACCAGGAGACCAGCCTGTTAGCTACTCAGCAGAGGCACTTTCTAGTAAAGGATTGGGTTTATGCACAACAAGGCCCTTTATCCAGCCCACAACCTACAGATAAGGCTTCTTCGCTTTCTTTTGTTTCTAGTTCACCCAGTGCCAGGTGTTGTACACAGTGCTGGGTGGACACAGGATGAAAAAACCAGATGTGGACCCAGAGAGAGCCCACAGCAGGATGAGCCCCACAGATGTGCAAGGCATCATGCTACACACACATGTACAGATATCCCTCCCTCTCAGAAGCTACCTGGGTCATGGGTCTGGACAATGTATTATCATATATCCTTGATCGCGGAGTTTGGGAAAAGAGATCGTAAAGGGCAGTTAGGAAGAATAGCCTCTTCAGAAATACATACCGAGACTGTTTGGCCCCTGGATTCAGTCAGAATTTGGGTAATGAGAAAACCTGGAAAGAAAGCCTCTGGAGAAGCTCAGGAAGCCCAGGGGAAGGCTGAGGACAAGCATGCCCTTCCCCAGGTGTGACAGGCAAACTGAAAGAAAGCTAAAGAAAGAAGAGGTGGGTAGCTGGGCAGTGGTGGCGCACACTAATCCCAGCACTTGGGAAGCAGAGGCAGGCGGATTTCTGAGTTTGAGGCCAGCCTGGTCTACAAAGTGAGTTCCAGGACAGCCAAGGCTACACAGAGAAACCCTGTCTCGAAAAAACCAAACAAACAAAACAAAACAAAACAAAAGAAGAGGAAGGTAGAGAGGATAATGGAGAGACAGGCGAGATATCATGTTTTTCTTTCATAAGCAGGATCTTAGTTGGAGACAGAGAAAAAAGAAAGCAGAAGAGGAATGACTAGGGAGGAGGACCAGTTAGTTGATGGGGAAGAGAATGGAGGAATGGAGGAAGGCAGGAGAAGAGAAGGTGATAAGGAGACAGTGGTCCCTGTACAGGAATACAATATGATGAAACCAACTACTCTGTACACTGAAAAACAGCAAAAGTTATTAAGTTCACTTCAAAAGTAAAAATCAACAAAGGATGACCACTGATTACGATCCTCTGAAGAATAGATTCCCAGGATAATGCCTAGTGGCAGGGGGCTCTGTTATCACTCGAGGAAAGGACCCCATGTTGTTGTGACTGGCCACGTTAGCAGTGTGCAGGGCCCAACCCACGTCAGTCACTGGGGCCCGAAGAATGAGAGTACAGAAGGTTGTTAGGAATGGGTCAAACACTCGGCTCCGTCCCAAAGCTCGGGGAGGAAGGAGGGAAGCTGGGCAGGTGGCACAGTCCTCCTTTGGGTCCTCCTAATTCAACCCAGGGACAAGTGAGATCCAAAGGGAAATTTAAAAGGCCACATTGTTCCTAAGGAGGCAGCAGAAATTCTTAGCACATTTCCACAAGGTCAAGTATGTCTTCCCCAAAACACTAGCGGACTTGGGACATGAGAATCAAGCCTCTGTGTTTCAGCCTATTACCATCCAGCCAGGAAAACTGAAGCACAGAATGACTATATAATACCCTACAAACTCAGTTAGCTTTAAGGTAATACTTTTAATTTTCCTACAACACTGGTTAAAAAAAAATTTTTTTTATATCAAATAAACTAGAAGAGATCCCTCCCTTTTCCCACATGATGAGGAAATCCCCATATCCTACTGATTTATGCTTAACCAATCAAATAAAAGCGTTGCAGCATTTTTACCAAGGCATTTGGGAGTTTAAGACTCTGTTTGGCAGATTCATGACACTGTCCCCATTGGAATAAAAAATAATACTCAGGGGATATTTGGAAGTGATGGAAATATAAATATTCTTCATTCAGAGAAGGTAGATACATGGATGTATACAATTATCCTTAAGATCTCTATCATAAAATGTATGTAAGTTAATGACCTTTTGTTTGTTTGTTTGTTTCATTTGAGACAGACACTATGTAGTCCAGGCTGGCCTCAGACTCATAGAGGGTTAGCCTGCCTCTGTGGCCCAACTGCTGGAGTCAGAGATGTACATACACACCATGCTCAGCCATACCGCTTCTCTTTCATTAAGGTCAAACATAATGGCAAGGTTCTTACATTGGTTTTTTGTTTGTTTGTTTGATTGGTTGGTTGGTTTTGCCTTCTATCGCCGAGAGCCCTAACCTAACCAGTCTTGAGAAAATACATCTAGATAATTGTATTTTACACCTACCCCATGATTCCAATCAGATTCCTGGCTAAATGGGAGCACCCTGCTCTGGTAGCTTTAAACATACTTAAAAATACTAAACGACTCTGAGCTGCTTGGAACGTGTGAGTTAATTCATTTTAGTTTGAATCAAATTCAAATAGGGTATCACAACAACCGTCTCCATTACTTTTCAAATACACAAGTAAACTCTCAGCTAAGTTATACATGGATTCCACTTAACTTTTAAAACAGGTTAGTAGTTCTCCCCAGAAAGTATAAATTGCTACACATCAGTAAAGTGGCCAGAGTCCATTCCTGGTGACAGTGCAAATCACATTTGGCTGAGGTGACCACTGTAGAGTTTATTCTCAAGCTCCTGACATTTGTGTGAATTTCCAGGAATGAGTACAAGGCTATTTTAATTCTGGTCGTGGAAAAGAATCACAGAGAGAGTTAGATATTTGAAGAGCCGTTACTTAAAAGGCAGAACAGGCCATCCATCATCTTTGGGGGCCTTCAGGATTTGTTCGTGGAGAGCTAAACACACAAACACGGGGGTAATTTAATTTGCTAGTGCTACGCCCTCAGTGGCAGAACGAGAGTGGTCATGGTATCCCTGCCATGGTGTTAGTCAAAAAGCTGAATGACCTCGATTCAAACCAGCCATGGGCTATAGTAATATTGAGCTTGGAAAAGAAAAAAAAATAAATTTAAAACAGCAAACTTTGGAAAGTGGGGATATAGCAAGAAACGAAAGTTGTCTACGTGGATCTTCTTCCTCTCCATAGCTGGCTCATCCTAAGGTACATTTTTCTGGTTTAACCTCCATTTTCTCCCCTTATCTATCATTCTGTTCTGATGTGTAGCATGCCCTCACTTCCTGTTACTATAGCTCGATACTCCACTGCACATCATGACTCATACTTAACTCATACAGAAACTCATCAAAATCCCAAAATTTCAAGGCACACAGGAACCCAGTCTTTCAAGATGGCAGCATTCTTAAGATATTCCAGATGACAAAACACCAACCCATGATTTCCTCTGAAATCATGTCACCCTCAATAAATATAAGCTCACTGTCTGGCAACTTGAACTTCAGTAGTCACCATTAAAATGCACTCTGTGGGGGTGCTTTGTGAAAATATGCTCTTTTAAAAAGTAAGACGTGACTCTAAATAAAACCTTCCGAGCGAGCGAGCGAGCGAGCGCACATGTTCCCGGGCATCTGTGTACACAACACACATTTCAAAAAGGCTCCAAAAATATACAACAAAATGTTAGCAGCGGGGTTAGGGGGAGATGTTTATTGTTGTCTCTGTGGCTTTCTATGTTTTCCTAGAGTAATCTGTGATAAGTCTCCACCACCAAGAAAAACAGAAAAAGTAACCTCGAGAAGACATCTCGTGACTTGGCATGGTTGCTGCCTGCTCTAAGTTACCCTGTGAAAGCCAAGAGGAGCTTTGCCAACTACTACATGAAAAATGTCTACCTGCAACATGCGAGACTATGTGATGCACCGGTGGGCTTTTGCGACACTCATGAACACAGGTGAATAAAGGCAGGCTGGGGAAGGGGCCGCCAGCACAGACTCAGATAGACAGAGAGCACATTGCTTTGTATGCATGAGGAGTCTAAGTCTGGGAAGCAAAAAGGATTATGCCATTGCCTAGGCATGTCAAGGACCCAAACTATCTATTAGTAAGGGGCAACTCACCTTTAAAACAAAAGACTACTCCAGGAAGTCACATCTGTGGGTAATTCTTTAATTAAGTGCCTTGGGCTTGTCAGTAGGTTATGTTTTGTGACATCTGACAAAGCTCTCTATATAAATATAGTTTGGTAGCATGGAACACACAAAGCCCTGTATCTGATCGCTGGGAAGGAATATTTTAATTTATACACATTGCCTGGAAGTCCTTTAAGACCAATTTCAGGAAGAGATTTAAGTTCCAAAAAGTTATGACAAGCATAAATTTTAATGTATGACCTCTGGGTCACATTTACTGTGTATTAGCGGTTTTGAATTAATTGGTTTCTTACAGAAGGAGACAAAGGGGGAGGCTTTAAGTAAATGCTTAGGTATCCTCAAAATTCAAGGGTTCTCCCCCATCCAAATACAGCTCTTCCCATCCCAAAGGCATCAGCTCTGGCTGTGTGAAGACTCAGTGCTGAGGGAAGTTCAAAGATTCAACTCATGAAAGTTACACCATCACAATTGTCAACATCTGCCATTCTATCATTCTATGGCACAGAAAAGAAGACAGATGGGGTGGGGGTGGAGATTGAGAGAGAGAGAAGGACAAAGACAGACATAAAGAGTATGTTGTCCAGAGGACCGCTGAAGACTTTAATGCCTGTTTGTTGAATGAATGCCTGGGAGAGAGAGAGTTTATCATCATCATTATTAAGGTGAAATAACTGCTCTGTGTAAGCACCAGAGGCTTGCAGATTATTGATGGGGAGCTGTCCTGGACATTGGTGGATGGAACCAGCACCCCTGGTTTTGGCCAGGTGGACTTAGCCCCCCTGCAGGTGTCCTCGTAGGAAGCAGAATTACTCCTGGTTGAAAACCACAGAAGCAGCTCTCAGGCATCTTCAACAAGTTGGACTCTGATCACCCTCCTTCTGCTCAGAACGGTGGGTCTCAACCTGTGAGTCGAGACCTTTTGGGGGAGCCACATATCAGATACTCCTGCATATCAGATATTAACGTTATGACTCATAACAGTAGCAGAAAAATTGCAGCTATGAAGCCGCAACAAGAATCATGTTGTGGTTGAGGGTTCGTCACAACATGAAGAACTGTATTATAAAGGGTTGCAGTGTTAAGTTCGAGAAGCACTGGATTAGAAGGAAGTGTTCACAACCCTATGGAGTCCTCCTGCAAGATGATGTTTGCGCCTGGAAGGTTTCCCCATCAGCTGGAGTTTTGTGGTCCGACTGGACACTCAACACCAGCAGTTTACTGACCACCCACTTAGCCCTAGAAAGGTTTGAGGGGCATCTGGGAACTCAGGCCCACGGACTCACCTGGGGTGGGCTGGCTGGGTTGTTTTTAGGACAGATTTGCCAAAAGAGAAATCTTAGCATCATCCTGGAAGTCCTCAAGAGAGGCAACATGTCCTCGTCAAGAAAGAAGCACTGTGCTTCCAGTGGGGCTCTCTAAAATTCTTTGCCCTTTTTAGTAACTCTACACATTTCTAGTCAACATTTAAAAGGAGAGAGAGAGAGAGAGAGAGGAAGAAGAAGAAGAAGAAGAAGAAGAAGAAGAAGAAGAAGAAGAAGAAGAAGAAGAAGAAGAAGAAGAAGAAGAAGAAGAAGAAGAAGAAGAAGAAGAAGAAGAAGAAGAAGAAGAAGAAGAAGAAGAAGAAGAAGAAGGGGGGGGGGAGAGAGAGCGAGCAGGAGAGCGCCAAAAGGCCTGCTCTATATCTGGCATTGAAAGGCCATCCCTTTTCATGCTCTGGGGGTTTTGCAAGCAGTCATTACTGGAAGCTCTTAGTACACTTATGGACAGTCTCCTTAACTGTCTGACCTACATACCCTCCTAACACAATCTGTAATTTTATTATCCCCATAAATTCAAACCCATAACTGACCTTTTTCCAAATAAATGTGTGCCACAGAAAAGGGAGAGAAGGAAAGAGACCAGAGAATATTTTGTTGGGCAATACGGCTCATAAATCGATTTAGGTTCACTAATAGATGCCTGGAACATGCTAGGTTTCCCAGCCCGACCTGGCCTACCCTACCAACCCCCCAAACCCCAAAAAACAGAGGCACAGATGGGAGAGGGTGGGCAGGCATGTATGTTTGTGTAAGAGTTGATTGGACAACAGAGAGCAAAAAGCACACACACAACTATCTCTCTCTTTCTCCCCCCAACCCTTCCCCCCTCAGAGGAAAGCATGTTTGCTTGAGACCCAAAATGGCCAAAGGGACTTCCAAGTTTTTTGAGACTGTGCCCTAGAAAGACTGGCAGGGGTGGAGAAGGCACCTCTAAGTCAATAAAGACTGTGACTCGCCTAGCTCTGCAGGCGGACAGTGGCTCGCACAAAACCCCTCCTGTGCGGAGTAGCGGAAACTCCCAATGAGATTAGTCGGTGTGTGTGTGTGCAGACATTACTTAGCAATGACTAAAGGGCTCTCTCTCTTCCTGCAGCAGCCAGTGGAAAATTCAAGGAACATTTTTCCCCCTGCAGCAGCAGAATCCCTTTAACCCTCTCCCCAGCCAACTCCAAAAACAACTCGGCCTCCCCCCCATACACACCCCCCAACTGCCCCCACCTCGGGCAGAGCACTGCAGGGAGTTATAGGCCGGCCAGGGGCTTTCAAAACGGGGAGGGTAAGAGGGGGCCGGCAGGGAAGGGGCGGGGGACCCTCGAACACTACAAAGGAAACTGTAAAAGGCACAAATACATAAACCTGAGAAGCAGCAAGCCACAGTTTCTTTGTGAGCTCCTCAGTGAGTCATTTTCAAGATGCTGTCTGCAGCCAGTTTCAAAGCGGAAGCGCACGGCAATTAGTCTTGCCGTTTCCAGACAAGCCAGAAACTCTCCCGACACTCTTTTTTTTTTCCTTCTAAAAAGCCCCTTTTGCAGTTTCTGAAATAGCCTTTCTTGCTTCCACCCCCACCCGCCGCGTAACTGCAACTTACCCTCGGAATGATTCGGTTCAGAAAACGTAACAAAACAGAGACCATTTAATTTTTTTTCTAGCTCCCGCCCCCCAGTTTAATACCCCCTCCAAAAAAAAAAAAAAAAGTTCCAGTAACATTACAGGCCAGCAGGCAGTTGGAAGTTAAAGAGCTGAGAGTTTTCAAGATCATCCCTTGCCCGGCCCATCTCCCAAATCCGAATCTGAACTAGTCGACTCGGCCGGCTTTTAAATTTGACTGGGCGTGCGCCTGGGGCCGTGACCTGGGCGGGGGTCACCTGCCCAGCGAGAGTGGACGTAGTCCCGGGCCCCACATCTCCACTGCCCAAGTCCTCCGCTCCCTCTCCACCCCTTGTGCCCTTCCCTGGATCTGAACACTCGCGTCTCTGTGCCCATCCCGAAGGGATCCGGACCGCAACCCCGGCTGGAGGTCAGCGACAATCCAGCCTCCAGCCACGCAGCTCGCTTGGGCCACCATCCCCAGCCTCAGAGCCCCGGAGCCTCGCTGCAGGGATGAGGGAGCGTCCCCTTCTCCAGGCTTCGCAGAGCAGCCCCCAGGCCCGAGCACGAGCTCCCGGGGTGGCGCCGGTGGCGGTGGCGGCGCGCAGCATCCTCCCCCGCGGGGACGCACCCCCATCCTCCCCCAACACAGTCCACAACCCACCCCACAGCGCCCACAGCCCCACCCCCACCAGCCAAAGAAAAGAAAGAAGGGAAAAGGAGGAAGGAAAAAAAAAGGAAAAAAACCTAGCCCGAAGAAAACTTTGCAAGCGCCGGAGCAACAGGCAAATAGTCCTGCAACCTACCCAGATGTGGGGAAGCGTTTGGGAGTCTTCTTGGGGAGATTTCTAGGAGGAACCAGGCGAAAGCCCCCGACTTTCCATGCTGACAGGCGTCTGCAGACGGTCTGTTGCTCTTGTAATGAGATCCTGATTTTCCCCCCTCTTTTTTTTTTCTTTCTCTCGCTCCTCTTTTTTTTTTCTTCCCCCCACCCCCCCCTCTGGTGTGTGTGAGAGCAGGAAGTTGGAGCAGTCAGGCCGAGCCTGCTCACTTCCTTTACTGCATTATTCCCCAGGCGGTGTGCAGTCTGTGTAAACAGGCTTTTCCGCCCCGCGCCGTGCGCCCGGGCCGCGGCTGTGCGCCGGGGCTGCCCGCCCAGACCCGCGCATACCCCCGGCGCCGGGCCCCGCGCCCGCCCGCACGCCCCGCGCGCCCCCGCGCCGAGCCCGCCCCGCTTCCTGCTTGGCCACCCCAGGGGAGGAGCCTGGGGACTCGCCGGCCAGGCCGCCACCCCTCCACTCGGCAGGGGCTCCTTCGGCTCCCGAGCCCTCAGGTCCCTAAGTTGGGCATCACCCCGGGTTCGTGCCCTGCCAATGCTGCCCTGAAAGGGAGGTCCCTGGGCGAGCTGTTCTCTACCCATAAGCGTGGGAGAAGAGTTTGGGGACAAGGAGGGATGGCGAGTGGAGTTCAGGACTTGGATGCTCTGGGCACCGGGCTGCTTTTATTGCGGACCAGAGGAGGTGAGGGTGTTAAGTGCGCACAAAGTGAGATGGAATCTTCCTAAAGATGCTGTCTGATAGAGTTACTGTCGGGGACATAGTTAACAGCAGCACTATAATTAATACTAATTGTAATAACTTAAAGGCAGTTCTAGAGTCGGGGTCCTCTTTGGGGGAAACTTTATTAAGAGCCACAAACTAGGAGCTGGTGTCTTAGAAAAGAGATGAGTGAAGTGGCTTTAACAGGCACCACATCATGCCTAGTTAGGAGCTACAGGTGGCTTGAGACAGGGGAAGGGGCACCCTGTGGTCTCAAGACTAAACTCCCTGCCCCTGAGGACACCGGCCAGGATCTGATTGGAGAGTTGAGCCTTGCTCGGAGGATACAGGAGAGAATGGGTCTCTTATTAACAAACCCCTCCACACAGTTCCTCCAGCCCCAGCCTTCCAGAACCTTCCAGTCCCACGTTTTCACTCTTTGGGGCTTTCAGACCAGTGGTCTTCAATCCTGAAATGTTTTGGCATGAGGGTACAGGGAGCTCGTTAAAACCCTAATTGTTTTTATGCCCTCCCCTCTCAATGTGTCTGGTGTGATTGTCAGCTCCCAGTAACAGAACCACGTTGAGGGTAAGGGGTGCTTTGGAAACCAGTCACAGCATATTCATCCCAGCCCAACGCCAAGTCTCCAGGTCAGCAGGACCACATTCTGATATTTCCTTGCCTCTCCCCACCCCTTAGCATTTGCTATCTTTCTGAAAGATTACTTGTTTATGAGTATCTTGTTACACTATTAAAGGTTCTAGATTGGATTCAGGGATGTTAATTCCCACCCCCACACACACCTGCAGGTGCTTCTCTGGACACCTTGTTAAGCAAGGGCAGCGGTTTTGCTTAATAACTGATGTGTATAACCTGCTGGTTATACGCTGAGGACCAAGCTCACCGGTGCTCTGAGGAGACAGGTGGTGGGGGGTGGATCAAGGTAAGACATGAAACAGAAGGAGGAATTTTGGGAAAGGGGGCTGTCTATCAAACCCTGATTTTCCACAGCTAATTTTCCACTTTGGAGATTATCATTTAAAATCCCTAGTTGGCTTTTCCTGTCACTCAGCAAAACTCAAGGCTGTGTCCTATATGATCCAGCTGTCCATGTGAACTGAATGCAGAATGTGAATTTATCATCCAACTTGGAAGCTCAAACACTTAAGATCACATGTTGCTTTTTATTTTAGAAAGTATCCACTTGGGAGAAGCTAATCTGAAGGAGCTTCATGTTGTATGATCACACCTCTTCCAGAAAAGGTGGAACTCTTGGGGCAGTGAGAGAGTTCTGGTCACCAGGGGTTGGGGACAGGGAGGGATGAATAGTCAGAACAAGATTTTGGGGGGCCAGCCATGAACTGCTCCATGTGATGCTATACTGGTGGGTACCTGTAATCACAAATTATCATCAGGAGTGAGCCATCAGTTGAACTGTGGTGTTCAGGGGAGGTTGTATCAAGAAAGGTTCATCATTTGAAAGGGGTACACCACCTTTCTTGGGGAAGATTGGGGGGGGTGCCTATACAGCAGCTCAGAAAGCAAGCTCTAGAAATCAGGTGCTTAGGTTTTGTTAGAGATTTAGCTTGGGGGTAAAGTACTTGCCTCGATTGTACAAAGCCATGAGTTCAGTCTCCAGCACTAGAAAAGAAAAAAGAAAAGGTAGGTAAGAAAGCATGGCTAGAGTGGGGAGAGAAATCAACCTAAAGCATTTTAGAACAGAACAGAATGAATATTAGACACTTGAGCATTGGTCATTCTGGAGAGAAACCTCAAAAGTAGCTAGTCATCTTTGCTTTGAAGAGGCTTCAGTATTTGGGGTGTCGCGGGGGTTAGTGTTTGGGAATGAACAGCCAAATGGACCGATGGAAAGGCTGCTCACTCTGGGGAAAAGTGTTCACTGAAGGACCCTTCCGGCCCCACTGAGCCTGAACAAGCAACGGTTTCTTTTAGAGCAGTGAAAGCCAAGTTTACATTAAAACAGCATGCAATATGGACTAGGGTTTAAAAATGTTGGTGAATTTCATTTAAAAGCGCATTTACAGGAGGTTCACAGACTGGTGGGTGGCCCTTCAGGAGTTGGCCTTCCCACTCCTTGTGGTTAGAGGACTTGCGAGGGATGCTGCGAAACATGGATTTGGACTCTCTCAGGAGTCTACTGCCTGTTTCTGTGTAGCGAAGAAGACTCTTTTTCCTTTGTAATTATAGTTTGAAAAAAGAATAACCAAATCTCCCAGGCTTAAGTGGAAGAATTCACTTCTTTTTAATTGTAGCTTTGAAAATACAGCAGTAAAATGTACCTGTTTTAAATGTCTAGTTCAGTTGTGTTAAGTGTGCTTGCTTTGTTAGGAAGCTAATCCCCACAGTGCATTCATCTTGTAAAACTGAAATTCTATAACCATTAACCAACCTCTGCCCCCACCTCTACCCTGCCCCCAAGCCTTTGTTAAGTCCCATTCTACTTCTCGCTTCTATAAATGTGATGAGATGTTCCATGTAAGTAGAGACATAAAATATTTTCCTCTCCTCAACTGGTTTGTTTCACTTAGCGTAATGTCCTTCAGGCTAAGACTGAATACTTGCCCAGAAAGTATGTGTAAGGGCACCCACTGCTGATGGGCATTTGAGTTGTCTCCAATTTATTTACTTTTTTTTTTTAATGTTTATGATGCTAAGGATCAAGCCCAAGGCTTTGTGCATATTGATCCCAAGCCCAAGAATTTATATTTTTAAATGGTTGAAAGCAAAAGTTTTAAAGAGTAACATTTTGTAACATGTGCATGTTACATAAAATTCTATTTCAGCATCCATAAAGTTTTATTGGGAGATAGACATGCTTATTCGTTTGTACAGTGTCTAACATTGTGTTTGTTCTACATTGGGATGGATTAACAGCCGTGACAGAGACCATGTGGTCTGTACAATCCGAAGTATTTACTTTGTGGTCCTTTACAGGAAACATCTGTCTACCACTAGTTTAGCAAAATGAAATTGTGCATCCTTTTTCGTTGTTGTTGTTTTGGGTGGGTGTTTTGAAATGCTTTATGTCTCATGTTTGCTTGGGGTAGGGCAGTTTTGAGATAGGGTTTCTCTGTGTAGCCCCTGGCTTTCCTGGGCTGTAAACCAGGCTGGCCTGGAACCCAGAGATCCACCTGCCTCTGCCATTTGAGTGCTGGGATTAAAGGTGTGCACTACCACACCCAGCTGCTTTTTGATTTTTGAGATAGGTTCTGGCTACACAGCCCAAGTTCACCTCAGATCTCTGATTCTTCTGCCTCCATGCTGGGATTATGAGTATACTCCACCATGCGGACAATGGCTTGCCTTTTAACTGTCTCCCTTGTTCCACAGAAAGCCTTTGCCTTGTCAGATGAAAACCTAAGCATCTTTAACAACCTTCACGACCAAGAATTTCATCTTCAGTGTAAACTAAAAACTATGCTTCATTTAATTCCTCTTCTTGGAGGTTCTGAATAGGTGAAAAATAACTAGCTCTCCCAACTATAGCCCCAAGACGTCCCTTCAAGAGTCTATTCAGAGTCTCTCAACAGACCTGAGCCTCCTGACTGGCCCCTGATTCTGGTTTCACATCTGAGCTGCATGCACAGGGCCTCATCCCTGGAAAGCTGATGTTAAACCCAGGAATCTCTATTTCTGCAGAGTTCCACCCAGAACACCTCTGATCTCGCAAACATTTGTAAATGTCTTGCCCATCCTTTACTCATCTCAACTCTAGCCTTCTCCAGGCAGCCTTCCAGCATCAACCATATGGAACACCTGGACCATGTCTGCTTACCCACACACTATTGTGTTTGGACCTGGTGGGGACAGATTGAACAATTTGTTTTTACAGATCAAGTTCTTTAATTGAAAGTTCGTCTCAGGCCAGGCGGTGGTGGTGCACGCCTTTAATCCCAGCACTCGGGAGGCAGAGGCAGGCGGATTTCTGAATTCGAGGCCAGCCTGGTCTACAGAGTGAGCTCCAGGACAGCCAGGGCTATACAGAGAAACCCTGTCTTGGAAAAAAATTAATAAATAAAAGAAGGTTCATTTCTGCCCTGTGGGTTTGATTCTTAAAGAGGGAAATGTGACTTTTTTTTTTTTTTTTTTTTTTTTTTT
>NW_022196910.1:20868424-20881359 GCF_008632895.1 Mastomys coucha
TTTTTTTGGCTCTTGTAGATAGTATCCATCACATCTGGGAAATTGTTCATCTCTTGCCAGTCATGATGTGTGATGTAGCTGTGTTCTATTGTCCATTGACTCCTGGGATATGTGTATAGTAATACTCAGCCATTCACACTTAGGCTCACTGTAATGATCCCAACTGCATAATCTGTCTCCTCCTGCTGTGTTCATCCAAAGCATCTTACCTGCATCAAAACAAATGTAGAGCAAAGCCTGATGTATGGTACACAGCTGCAATGCCCAGACCCAGGAAGCCAATCTTTTTGCCACTTTGTGGGTTCTTTTTTCTTCCACCTTTTCAACACCCTAACGCTAGATAAGAAATGGGAAAAAAGGATAGAGAGGAAAGGAAAGAGATCTCTGAAAAGTCAGAGGTCAGAAAGGGGAAATGTTATCATTAGACTACTTCCTGAAGATTAGGGTGTCCAGTTCCTTGAGGCAAGTTTGATCTTTACCATCAGGATATCTAATTTCTTGTTGTTGTTTCTTCTTTGTGCATGGACTATTTAACTAACCTCAACCAACAGCAACCAACCATGACACCCAGTACCCTAGCATTTATGTACCCTCTGAAAAGTCCCCAGAATTCCCAACATCACACAATGCCACAGAAACTATCTGCAGCTGGCAAAATCACACCTTTGCTAAAGCACGAGGCAAATCATAGTCAGATGCTATAGTCAATCTGAAGCAGCCCCATATCCTGCACCCAGGATGAAAACAAAACCACATCATAAAGAAACCTAGATTCTCACTACAGCCAGGGGCAGGTGGATTATGAGTTTATGTCAGTCTTGGCTGTAGAGTCAGATCTTGTTTCAAGCCTTTGTTTACATATACATATACATATACATATACATATACATATACATATACATATACATATACATACACATATACATACACATATATATGCAAAACAAACACAATTAAAGCATCAGATCCAGAAACCAGCAGAAGATTAGACTCACGTTTGACTGGAATTGTGTGATATGATCAGCTTGGAAATAACATTCTCAATTACACCTTCCTACGTGTTCCAGAACAATCTCTTGTTAACTAGTATGGTGTTTTGACTTCTCTTTTCAGTCTGTTTTGGCACGAATGCCCAAGGATGAATTCTTCAATTGAATGCATCTAAAAGAGAAATTGTTAGGTTGATTCTGTTATGGCTTTGAGTTATTTATATCAATCCGTCTCCTATGAATCTATATGAGTCCAGAACTTTATCACCTACTCAAAAAGTGATAATTTAGTCTTTTTATTTATTTGCTGTGTATTTGTGCAAGTGTGTACATATGTGTAGTTTAGACAACATTTTAAGAGTCAGTCTCTCCTTCCCCCTCATCTAAAGCCAGGGTCTCTCTTGTATTATCTGCTATTGCTCTGAATACTCTAGGCTCAATATCCTATGAGATTCTGGCAGATTCTCCTGTCTCTGCCTTCCATTTTACCATAGGAGTGTCAGGATTACAGGGTGTATCATGGTATTCAACCTTTTACTTGAGTACCTGGGATTAACTCAGGTTGTTGGGCTTACATAGAAATCACTTTTACCAGCTGAGCCCTTTTTACCCAGCCAGCCACCTCCCTGGCCATACTAAGTTCTCTGTTGTTGTATTAACCTAGAGTTTATAAGAGTAGGTTGGTGCATGATGAAGTTTTACCATGGGGTGGTACCGACGTGAACCATCTTTGGAGGGAGAATAGCTAATGAGAGAATTAAAATAATTTCAAATGATTCAATGTTTAAATTAATTAGTACTCTGTATTCTCAGACTCCCCTATCCCCAAAATCTACATTTGTATCATTAGAAAGAAGGAAGAAGAAAGACACAGCAATAGAGTATTGCAAGTCCCTGAGCTGTGAATCACTGCCACTGTGTCCAGGACAATAGAGAACCTGCCCGGACTAGTCAAAATCACTTCCTATATGACATAAGTGTGGTAAGCCCAGAAAATCACAAAGGGATGCAGCACTCAGCGATGCCTTCACTACCTGCACTAATAGCTGGTTTGGATTTTAGATACGTAAGACAAGAAAATGGAGGATTTTTCTCTTTTGTTTTGATCCTTGGAGGTGTTGGACCAGGCTTTACAGGAAACTGCAGTCTCCCCCTCCCCCTTCTCTCTCCAATTACAGGAAGCTCAGGAAATACTGTGGAAGGCAGGATGTCATGCTGTGGGTTCAAGGCAAAGATGGGGAAAGTCTGGTTTGAAGTTTCATGACCAACACTTTAATGATGGAAAAAGTTAAGGGGTTAGAAGCTTGGGGTCCTGTAGTATTTAAAAGATCCTTGATACTCAGATGATGTCAAGCAGTTATTTAGGATGGTTCAAGGAGATCTCAAGCTGACCAGGCTGGCAGGGAGAACTCCAGATGACAGACTTCCGAGCACAGAGAAAGTCCAAAACACAAGCAGGGTGATGGAATCCTTCCTCCACAGCAGCCTGCTTGGGCTAGCTCAGTTATCCATGGTGGCAGAAGCCAAGGGAGAAGATCTAAAGTAAAGAAGCTGCTACCTGTGAGACTCAGTCGGTAGAGCAGGCCCTGTTCTTCAGGGCCCAGCACAGACATGAGGTAAGAGCATTTTCTTTACATTGACCTTGTAGAACCCGGTCTTCTTGTAATTTGGGAATAACTACAAGAGAGAGGGGGCAGGGGGCTCAGAAGGAGGTCTAGAGTGTGGATCCCCAGAACCAATGTAAAAGCTAGGCCTACACGGCAGCTCATCCAGCCAGGAGGAGGTGGAGAGACCTTACCTTAATATATAAGGTGGGAAGACATGGAGGAGGCCACCTGATGCTAAGTTTAGACCTCAACACATTCATACAGAAATTCACCAGCATACACATGGAAACACACACACACACATGCATATGAACATGTGCGCATGCGCACACACACACAGAAACAGACAGATTTGAAAAAGAAAAGGAGATAACTCTGAAGACCTGAAGACTGTTTGGGAGAGGCAGGTATTGCGTTCCCATGGCTGCCACATGTGTTGGCAAAGCGATGTCATAACACTGTCTCAAGGCCTCTTACATACCTGGGACACAGATGAAGCTAGAGTATGAAGGTGATAAGAAAGGCCACTCTGTAGGCTGCCTGGGGTTTACAGGCAAGGATGCTGGGCTGATACCATGCTATTTCACTACTTTCAACAAGTCACTTCATAATCCAAGGATTATGCAAGGAATCTGAAGACAGAAAATTGTAGGGAGTGAGTAAAATTCAGAGTGAACATGTATTGTTTGACATGGGCATAGGCTATGTCAAGGGTCCCAATGCCTTTGACCCACAAAAAATGGCAAGGCCTTCCCTGGTCCATGTGTAGATATGATACTGTGTGCACAAAGTTATCCTCCATAGTTTTACACACACACACACACACACACACACACACTGTTTATGTTTATGACCTGAAGACTGCTCCTCTTCAGATGCCGCCCCTACTGAGATAACCTAACCCCGCCTCCTTGTTCAGCTGTGTACAATACCCACACATCCTCATCCAACAGCACACAATAAAAGGCTGAGCTTCTGGGTCACTGGGGCTTCTCCATCTGAGAGCTGAGATCACCCAACCGCAGCTTTCCTGTGTCCATGCATCTGTCATTTCTTTATTCCATTATCACCCTTAGTCAGGGTTCAAGGACCCAAAGAGATGGCAGGAGATGCTGGGGTGAAACAGAGACATGTCCTCTTAGAAGGGGTTAATGAATGCTCTCAAGAGCCTTGGCCATATGGCATTCCTAGCCCTTCCCTGAATAAAGACCATGGGTAGGTACATAAGGAGCAAGAGGCATCATTACTTGGGAATATGTTCAGTATCCACACTCTAAATAGTCCCATGCAATAGATGAACTCCACTGATACTTAAGATTATTAATCTTGCTTTACTTCAGCTAGGAGCAAAGACTAGAGTTTTGAATTAAAGGTCACACAGTTAAGGAATAAAGGGGTTGAAATTAAAATCCAGGGTTTGGGGGTTTTTAACCTAAATCTACTTTCCTTTTCTTTTTGCCCTTATGTGCTATATCACAACAGAAGATGGGAATGAAAAATCAGGGTTCTGGTTCCAGCAGTAACTTCTATCATCTTTCTCAAGGTCGACATCTTCCCCTGTCAAAGGAAAAGCTCCATGCACCATAGGCTCCCCGATAGCACCCACCCTCCGCCCTCAGAGGATGCAGTGTCTGCGTTACCAAAGCCTTGGACCCCATTAGCCAAAGCCATGTTCAAGGCTCCAATTTCAGTTCCGGCTCAGGTTCAAATCCCCCAAAATGCCTCATGAAGGCTCCAGAGTAAGGGCCCCTGACTCCCATCATGAGTACAGGATTGATGTGATCCCTGGCTGTTCTCTGCAGGCCCGGTGTTCTCTCATGCTGTTTATACAAATAGTGTTGGGAGGAAACAAAGTTCTGGTATGTCTGAAATTCTGAGCCTTTAGGGTGGGGCTACCTCTGAGGAAACCCTGAAGTATATGAGATATTACCAGAAAGATGGTGAGGATAAGTGAGCCCCTTTTCACATACAATGCCCAAACCCTGTCACCCCGGCCTAGTACACCTTCCCTTTGACACAGTGTGTCCTGGCACACAGCAGCTGCTCACTCACCAATGGGGATGAATGAATGTCCCGTGGGACAAGCAGAGCTTGGGGACTTGCAACTTGGTGACTCAAGAGGAGGCACTAAGGAGTAATGCAAATTATTTCCTGTGGTGCTTGCTGTCCTCCAACTTGCTGGAGCAAGGGACACTCCAGCCAGGTGTGGTGGTACAACCTGTAATTCTTGCAACTGAGAGGTAGGAGGTGAAGTAGATGGCACTGGACGCTTTAATATGCAGCATTACAGAAACAGCCCCAACGTCTTCCTGACTTGTCCCCCCACACACACACACACCCCTCCTCTCTCTTCATCCTCTTTCCCAAAGCAAGAAGTTGCTTTCTCTGAGGGTCTATCATCCACAAAGGACCAGACCTACCCAAGAGAAACACAGTCACCTTCAATCTGCTCACTGCCAATTTACTCATCAAGGGAGTCAATTACAGGGACCGGAACAGCACAGCCAGCCTGGAGAACTTTGTTCTGTGGTGCTGTCTGCTCTGCTCATTTGTCCATTTTCTCTAACAAGCCTTTGCTAACCACCTAAAGTGCCTACAGCACCCACATTTCCCTTTGTCCTATATAGGCTGGCATCTATAGTTCCGACTGCTTGATGTCATCTTTGAGTATTCATTTACTATTTGTGGCTCTTCCTTTTTGGTACTGGGCCTCAAACTCAAGGTCTTATACATGCTTAGCTAATGCTCTGTCATTGAACCTGAGTTTGTACATTCTGTATGGTTTTTGTACATGTACACATTTCATTAGTAAATCTGCTACGGAGTTTTCCCTGTTAATCTATTATATGACTTTGGCTTTGAGTCCTTTGGCTTTGAGTCCTTTGGAGGGAACGTTTGAATTTCCTTACAGTGGGAAATAACAGTGGTTTAAACTCTGGAGCAGTGGTGCTCAACCTTCCTAATGCTGCAGCCTTTTAATCCAGTTCCTCATGTTATGGTGACAACCCCCACTCCCACTCCATAAAATTGTTTCCATTAGGCTACCCCTGTGAAAGAGTGATTTGATACCCTTCCAAAGGGGGTCTCAACCCACAGGTTGAGAACCCACTGCTCTAGTTGGTCCCCACAATAGTGTTGAAAGTGATAAAGGTCAAGGGTAAGAAGACTGAAGCTTCATTTAACCCTCGTTTCAGTTCTTTGAAGTGAAGCCTAACACAACGTAAACATCACTCAGCCCAATTCCTCTAAGGGTAATAAATTGGTTTCACAGTATCGGCTATCAAAGACCTAAAACCTGTGATTAATGTGTCAGCCATGTTATTGCTCATAACTCTCTGGGTCAGAAATGTTACTGGGCCCAGTTGAGTGGTTGTGCTGCTGCCTGTGTAGAGATTACTGACTCACCAGTGTCCATCTGGTGAATTAACTGCGGTCAGATAATCCATGGTGGTCTCTCCCATATTCAGTGGTTGGCGCTGGCCATTGTCTGAACCTTCTTTTCCTGATCTTTCAATCTCAAGGAGATGAGTTGAGGCTTGATGTCACAGCCATAGGCTTACTATAGAAGTCCTTGTAGACAGAACCTCTGCCTGCTTAGATCAGTGGTTCTCAACCTTCCTAATGCTGAGACCCTTCAATATAGTTCTGTATGTTGTGGTGATCCCCAACCATAAAATTATTTCCGTTACTACTTCATAGTTGTAATTTTGCTATGGTTATGAATTGTAACATAGATCTATGCTTTTCCGATAGTCTTGGGGGAGGGGCTCTGTGAAAGGGCTATTCAACCCCCAACAAGGTTGTAAACCACAGGCTTAGAGTCAAACATAGTGCCACTTGTACTACATTCTTTACATAACATTATGTCATGGGACTAGCACTGATTTAAAGAGACTCCATTCGTCTTGAGATAGTCCACCTCTTGTAAGGAAAAAAAGCAAAACTGTGTAGCAAAGATGGACAAATAAGCCATGGCAGGAGAATCTGTGGCCATCTTCGTGGTCTACTACCAAGGCCTCGAGGCTCATGCAATCTAAGATAAGCATGGGTTAAGTTACCATGACCAAGACATACATAGGTTAATCACTTTGTCCAGTTCATACTCAATGTCACACCCGGAGTGGGAGCTCAGGTCTCCTGCCTTTCAGTCCAGTGTACTTTCCAGGGCTTCTTCCAGTATAACCTTTTAACTCTTCATCCCAGCCCAGGGACCAAGCCAGTCCATTGAACTGGTTCATATCTCAGGGTTTATCTTTCTGCTTAGCCATATAGTACAAGTACAGACTTAGGACAGAACACCAGAGCCCTATTACCGAGGCTGGCTGCAGCTTTTTGATTCTATGACTCTCCTGAATTGGAATGGGGGTTCCAATTCCAAGGAATTCTTCTACCAATCCATGGCTGGATTTACAGCCAAATCTCATTTCACTGAGTTCTATTGTAGGCATTTCACTAAATACATCTTTAGGAGATGTGATTTTTTTTTCTTCATACAGTATGTCTGTTGTACATCCTGGAAGATGTATAGTGAGTCTCTCAGGTTCAGTAAACAAGCTAGTGATCTGCTCAACTGAATTGCCTCTTAGAGTTTCAGCCCCAGATCCTACACTGGATGGCTGACCGCCACCTGAAACTCCAGCTCTAGTGGGATCGGTCCCCCTTGGCTACCCTCCAAGAGCATCACACTTCTATGCACAAACACACATATACAGATGCATACACATATACGTAATTTAAAAATAAAAAAATAAAGCTTTAAAAAAATCCTGTTCAGTTTCAGGGCACCATGAGATGCCAGCTCTTCTACAAAGTTGGTCTTACCCTCTTTGGGAAAAGCCAGTACATCCCTGCTCAGAGCTGTTCTAAGTGTTTCTTCTGGCTTCTCCCACACTAATCAGCTTGTATGTTAATTCAGTGTTTCTGTGGTTGGGTCCCTTATAAAGCTGTGTGCCCTGAGGGCAAGGACCAAGTGAGCTTATCTTTCTGTGTTTAAGGTGTTGTATAATGGTAAAAGTCCACATTTATTGTTTCCTGAACTTGTGTTAGTTAATTTTCATTGGTCACTTCGAAACTGTGGTGGTTTGAATGAAAATGGCCCCTATAGACTCATAGGGAGTGACATTATTGGAAGTGTGGGCTTGTTGGAGTGGGTGTGACTTTGGCAGTATGTCACTAAGGGTGGGATTAGAGGTTTCAGAAGTTCTTGCAGGGCCCAGTATCACTCTGTCTTCCTGCTGCCTGCGGATCCAGATATAAAAACTTCCAGAATTTCTCCAGCACCATTTTTGCCTGCACGATGCCATGCTTCCTGCCATGGACCAAACCTCTGAACTGTAAGTCAGCCCCAATGAAATGTTTTCCTTTATAAGAGTTGCCATGATCATGGTGTCTTTTCACAGCCATAGAACAGTGACAAAGTATAACAAACTACCGGGAGCAGTCAACGCCTAAGAAGAAAAGTCATATATTTTTTTCACAGTTTTCCAGGTTGCAGTCTGTGATTAGTTGGCCCTGTTGCTTAGGGGCCTGTGCAAGCCAACACATCATCAGTTGGAGTGTGTAGTGGAACTTTCCCAGCACATAGCTAGGGAGCCAAGGAGAGGAGATAGAAAGGATCGGGGCCACTCAATCCCTGTCAATTTCCTCACAACCCTTTTTACTATTTCAACTTCCTTGAAAGTTCTAGCATCTCCCAATAACACAACCAAAGGGGCAATTATTATTATTATTATTATTATTATTATTATTAATATTTTAATATTTGAGTCTTTGGAGAAACATTCAAGGTCCAATCCATAACAGAACTACCCATTGAACTAAATTTGGATTAGGGCTTTCCAATTTCCCAGGCAAAATCAGCATGCTTTACTGAGACTGCTGAATGTCTTCTGGAATTTCTGTGGAGGCTATTTCTATTGTGTTCATCTCCATTGGGGGTGCTGCAGGCAGAACACCCCTGAACATCTTGTCTTTTATCTGTCAGCAGCTCCAGTGCTAAGCATATATATAGTGTACATGTTTGCATTTATAGTCATCCTGTCACCTTGCTCTATTTGAGTTTTGTTTGTTGTTTGTTTGTTTGTTGTTTTTTGAGACAGGATTTCTCTGTGTGGCCTTAGCTGTTCTGAAACTCCCTCCATAGACCAGGCTGGCCTCGAACTCAGAGATCCACCTATCTCTGCTTCCTGAGTGCTGGGATTTAAAGCATGCGCCACCAACACCGGGCTACCTTGCTCAATCTTTAATAAGAGAGATGTGTATGCATTCATTCATTTGTTAATCTGCTCATCTGACAGCTGCCTAATTGGGTACCTTCTTTGCAACAAGCATTATTCAAGGACTAGCTTCCACCATTAAGGTATTTAAATTCTAGTGAATGACTATGCAGTCATTGGACAAATGATAAAAACTCAGACTAAACAAGAGCTTTGAGAGGAATGGAAATGTTGACAAGTTAGGAACTGACCTACCATTGCTGGTGGATCATGTTGTTTGGGGGTAAGCCTTTCTGAGGAGATAATACATGGACAAGACCTAGTTTATAGAGAGTGACACTCAAGAAAGTCCAGGAGAGACTTCAGGAGAGGGTGGCCTCATGAGAAACACCAGAGAAGTGGAATGAGAAAGTAGGGGAAAATAACATTGGAGGGGTAAGCGAGGGGCAGTTTTGTGGTCTTGCAGGCATCAAAGGACTTTTGATTTTGTTCAAAGCAAGATAAGAATGAATCTAGCAAAGGGTTTTATGCAAAGTATACACATGATCTGGTTTGGTTTGCAATTTTTTAAAAAATCCATTTAAAAATAATCTTGACAGAGAAGTGGGCTGTAGGGAGGGCCTAGAAAGATAGCTCAGCAATTAAAAGCACTTCTTGTGTTTCCAGTAGAACTGAATTTGGTTCCCAATGTTCACATTGGACAGCGCTTGGAAATACCTGTAACTTCAGCTCCATGGGAGCCCATGTCCTCTACTGGACTCTTCATGCACCTGTACTCACATGCACACACATCACATATGCACATAATTAAACAAAATAAGCTGAAGGGCTGGAGAGATGGCTCAGCCATTTAGAGAACTGGCTGCTCTTCCAGAGGACCCGGTTCAATACCCAGTACCCATAAGACAGTTGCTAACTATCTATGACTCCAGTTCTAGGGGATCTGACCCCCTCACATAAACATGTGTGCAGGCAAAACACAAATGCACATAAAATAAAAATAAGCAATTCGGGTCTGGTGAGATGGCTCAGCGGGGAAGAGCACCAACTGCTCTTCGGAAGGTCATGAGTTCAAATCCCAGCAACCACATGGTGGCTCACAACCATCCATAATGAGATCTGTCACCCTCTTCTGGTGCGTCTGAAGACAGCTACAGTGTACTTACATATAATAAATAAATAAATCTTTTAAAAAAAAAATAAGCAATTCGGTTTTTTTCTAAAATGTCAAGAAAATAAAATGAAGAGTACAAAGACATGGTGAAAGAATTCTTGTATTTTTGACAGGTATACGGGCAACTTAGAGCAGGATCCTAGCTGAAGAGATAAGGAGAAGGCCAACCGTTCTACATCATCTAGGTTCCGTGTTCTCTGCTCTGGCACCATTACAACACTCTCTGTACAGTGAGGAGGTTTCTTAGAGATGTCACTTCATGCCCAGAGCCCCCATAGAATTCATATGTTGTACTCTGAGGTCTCCAGAACTGACCAGGAGCAAACCAACCTCCTCCTGACATTTCTTTCGACTCTGTCACACAAGGACAGCCCTACTGCTAAGCCATCCCCATGGAGCTCTGGGGAGACTGTTCCACCAGGAATACCTGGTGGCCGTGGGGGTTGTGGGATTTGGCAGGGATGGGCAGCACAGCTGCCTTGGTTCCGACTCCTTTCTGCTGTCGTATTTGCATCATCTGAGTGTCTCATTATGATTCCAACTGGGGAAATTCATTCCCCTTGTTGCTGTTTTCAAACTCATTTAACTGTAGTGAGAGAACTAGGTAAGAACCAAACTGAAATGCCCTGGGTGTCTGACCCCAGCCTTTCTTCAGAGACTACTCACTGGCCCTTCTCAGTCCTTTCGCCTATCTAACCTCCAGTGGACAAGCTCTCTTCCTCCTAGGGGTTGGGGTTTTTTTCCCCATGCCTATCTAACCCCTTCTTCAACCCACAGTTCTAACACCACTTCCTGCTAGAAGCTGTCCCCGAGGGCTGTCTGCCAGTCTATGTATGTGCCCTGATTAAATGCATTTAAAGCACCAGTGGCCTTTTCTTCATAGGATTCATGGCAGTTGTACTTTTATACTTAGTGAAATGGGAAATGTTTGAACCACGGCTCAAGTTGGCTAATAATTTTTCTCATTTTTAAAACTGGGCTCCCCATCTTCCATTTCTGCTATGATTGTGTTGAGGTGGGAGAAACTTAAACTCACTATTAGACTCGCTATTAGACGGTATGGGCCTCTTCCGGTTTAAAACAATCTGTTTCCCCCCAAATAATCAGCTAATTCAAAGATGAAAACTCCTATCACAGTTGCTTCCTGGCTTCCCTCCCTCCTCAGGCTCCAGGGAGGGGCCTCTAGCTGCAGGGTCAAAGGGTGGCTGACAGAGCTTTGGGCAGGGCTTGGGTGGGCTGGGAATGGTCACCTCTGCTTCTGCTCTGGGACAGCTCAGCACCTTCTTCTGCCTTCCCCAGACCCACCTGCAACTTAGCCTTTTTGGCCTTGGAGCCCCTAAGAACAGTATCTGCCTCTGGGAAGTGCGGAACTAGCTTGGCATCCAACTTTCAGCTAAGCAGTGTGTGATAACCACATTCTTGACCCACCAGCTTTCAAGCCTGCACCTTCAGATGGTTTAAGAGCATATCTAGAGCAGGATTTCTCAGCCCTGGAGGGTTGAATGACTCCCTTGGAAGGTTGAGGGAGAGGGTAACCTAAGAACATCAGAAAACACAGATATTTTATATTATGATGTGTAACAGTAGCAAAATTGCAGTTATGAAATAAGCAACAAAAATAATTTTATGGTGGGGGGGGGGAGTCACCACAGCATGAGGAACTGTATTAAAGGGTCACAGCATCAGGAAGGTTGGGAACCACTGAGCTAGAGGATCGTCTTTGTCTCCCAGGACAAAGGCCCAGTGGAAACAAAAGCAATCTAAGGCTCTTCTCGTTGGAGAGACTAGACTGTGGATGCCTGGAACAGTGGAGCTCAGCTGACCTCCCCACTGCTACCTGCACACTCCCCATCCCCCAGGCTTGCTCAAGGGACCCTTCTAACCTCTGCCTTTGTTTCCCTTTCCCTTGGACTCCATCTGCTGAATTACATGCAAAAGACCACATGTGTTTCCTTTCCCTATAGAAAGGAAAGCTTCTGGAATTTAACCACTGCCACCTCCCACTCCCCATGTTTCCTCTCCCCCTCCCCTCTGACGTACACATCCCATACACAGTAGTTTTTCTTCTCCTTCCCAAAGCCCTTCTTTAAGATTGACCCTAACAGCTGAGTAATGACCTCTGTTTCCTACCTGGCATCCACCCTCTCTGGACCCATCTACTCCAGGGTCAGGGTTGCGGGGAGCCACCTCTCCTCATGCAGCCAAGCTCCTATTTGGCAGTCTACAGGCCTCTTGGTCACACCACCTACTTCACAACTCACAGTGTACTTTCTCTCATGATTTACTCGGATGAGTTCATAGACCCACAAAATATCAAGGTTGCCAGGGACTATTTAGTGCAGTTCCTTTACTTCAGGGGAAGGAGCCGCTATGGTTTCAACATAGCCTTTAACGTGATAGGAATCTGGTCCCCAGCGAATACCTTTGAGATTTTTGAATTTCCCTGAAGTGACCAGGTTGTGAGGACTCTGTACTCATGGGTGGAATTTTTTAATTGTCAAAGTAGGTTCTTGAAGAAAGCACCTCCCTCCTCCCACCTCTCTCTTTATGCGTATATGTATGTGTGATATCTCGCGTAACAAGAAGTTCTACGTCACATGCTGGCACCTTCATAGTGGTCTTTCCCAATTTGCAGAAACATGAGGAGTACATTCCTATTGTTTATCTATTACAGTGCCTCTGGCGTTCTGTGATGGTGGGGTTAAAACAAATAAACAAACAAGGAATAAATGAAAACTCAAAGCCTAGGCTAGCTAAACTATCCTCATTTATGTTTAAAGTCACCAAAAATGTCAGGTTTGGATCTTAAACTCCCAGTCTCCCCCATTTCTGTTTTTATTTACTCTTTTCCAAGTCATCTGCTTGTAGTTCTTAGAGCAGAATTTGGGGTTGTTCCAAGAAAACTCGTTACCACAATAGGTCAGGTGACAAAAGTAGACCCTCTTCATCC
>NW_022196910.1:20881369-20904400 GCF_008632895.1 Mastomys coucha
CCTGGCAGATGAATATAGAATTGTGGCCATTTTCAGAGTGGAAATAACTTTTGTTTGTTTGTTTGTTTTTTTGAGACAGGGTTTCTCTGAGTAGCCCTGGGTGTCCTAGAACTTACTCTGTAGACCAGGCTGGCCTCGAACTCAGAAATCCGCCTGCCTCTGCCTCCCAAGTGCTGGGACTAAAGGCGTGTGCCACCACCGCCCGGCCTTATTTTTTTATTATTAAAAACACTATACCCTATCATTATATACAAAATTGTAAAGAGCCTACTTATCCAGTTCTTAACGTTTAACCCAGTGACAATAAGTACTGCTTTCTTTTGAATTAACATTGATAAGAAAACCTTTAAAAATCACATGTAATGGTACCACCCAGAAAGAACTCTAATTCATACTTTAGTGTATGTGCCTACAATTTGCTCATGTACAAACACACAACTCTTTAAAAAGTAGCATGCGTATTTAGAACTCCCTTTGTAGATTCCTTAAACAAGCCCACCTAAATGGGCAAAGCAGTAGTGGCTCACTCAAGGCCACCCTGGAGACTGTTCTTACTTCAGTGACTTATTGTTGCTGAGACACGTAAGGCCTTGCCTTCGAAGAGTGTTGCTAATTATTTTCTCAGTTCAAATAGATAATCGTTCCCTGATGAATTCCAGTTTGTAACAGTGGTATCATTTGGATAATGTTGGGAAGGGTGAGTGTTTCTATTTTGGATCAAAATAAAGTTTGAAAATAAAACCATGTAAAAGTCTTAGGAAAGGTGGCTCATAAACTGGCTTTGGCAATTAACCCCTGAAAGGCATTTCCAGAATGCTTCCTGCAGGGCTGTACAAGGAAAGGATCAGGTCTTCAGTGGGGCCTCTCAGCTGTTGGCTCACATCTAAAGCAAAAATTCCAGTGGATGAGTTATAAAGAGAATCCTACTGGCTTATAATAATGTTTTCACAATGCTGGATGCTTGCAGGAAATGGTAAAGAATTTCATTTAATGACCAGAACACCTTTTTTCTCTGAGTGTAAATTTCATGTGTTACACGGTGTAGGTTCAAGCGGAATCAGACTCTCTGTGCGACTGTTGCAGCTTTAACTGGTCCACGATGGCTTTGCCTCGCTCACTTCTGCCCAGTCTGCTTTAATCTGGTCTTAGCACAGGTTCACAAGGGAAGTGCGCCCCTCCGCCTCCTACCATGCACCTCTGGACTCCTATAAACGTGTGTTGTTAGAGTAACCATAATGGCTTCTCACAGTTGTCAAAGAAAAGGCGGGGCTGGAGAGATGGTTCAGTGGTTAAGAGCACTGGCTGCTCTCTCAGAGGTGCTGAGTTCAGTTCCCAGCAACTACCTGGTGGCTCCTGACCATCTATAACGGGATCATCCCCAATGCTCTTGCCTTCTTCTGATACACAGGTGTACATGTAGATAGAGCATACACACACACACACACACACACAATAAATCTTTAAAAAGAAAAAAAAAAGAGAAAAGTTAGGGCAGGTATTGGCCTCTTTATTAGCATATGTTAATTATACCTGAAGGGATTCTGACCAGCTTGAGGGAGGCAAGCGTGGCTCAGACAGGCTTTGCCCTTCCCCCCATTCCCTCTTCCTTGCTAAAAACCATTAGATTACATTCCTAGAGCTAGCCACCAAGGTCTGTCCCCTTATTTAGCCACATTCTCCTCCTGAGGCTGGCTACCAAGGTCCAGCAATCAGAGTATTGAAGCCCACCAATCAAAAGCCCCCTTTGGCTCACCTAATTAACATGCCCAGTTAAAATTAAACACCTTATTCTGGCACAGAGTTCTCCCTTATAAGCCACTATTTTCCTATGTGCCATGTTGGTCCTCTCCTTATCCAGAGGCAGTTCTTTGTCCCCTGGGATAAATATCCCTTCTCCCTCTCCTTTGTTCCTTTCCCCTTCTCCCTCATTCTCCATCTCCTGTCTTTGCCTCTTACTCTCTGTCCCTTACTGTCCCTCTCGGACAAATAAATTCCCTTTGCGCTGAAAGAGCTTTGTCTTGGGGACCCTGAGCCCATACAGAGATAGGTCCCTTACATACCTGATAATGCATTTATTGGCTTATTCACAAGTGCCTATGATGTACCGTGATTATGTTACCCCCTATGGCCCCAGACACTGATTCTCACCTTCTGCTTTCCAGTCTAGTTTTTCACTTTTGACCCTAGATATGCACTGTCCTTATGAATAGTCTAATAGAGGAACCACAGACATCACAAATGTTCACTGGGTTCAGGTAGGTGACAAATAAGTGACAGCAGAGCAGTGACAATGCTTGGGAAACAGCAAGTGCCTGGCTGCCTTCCTGTTGGGAGGCAGTAGGGAATAGTGGGGATTGGGGAAAGCCTGAAATGAGCTAACATTTGCCCTGACAAACATAAACTCATAGCTACTTACAGCTTTTTTTTTTTTTTTTAAATCAGGACAAGCTGGAAAATCTGTCCATCTGTTTTTCAATCTTTCCTCTTCTGCTTGTTTGTTGTTTGAATTTTCAGTGTCAGCCGAGATTTCAAACCATGGTCTAGGCAGTGGTTACCACTCTGGAACTAGGCTGGGGAGTTGAGATTCTGCCTCTACCTCATTTACCTGCCACTGTGAGCAGAAGATGAGACTCTCCGGGTCTCAGTTTTTCTCCTCTGTGGAACAGAAGTGATCCTAAATAATCTGACTTACATCGTAGGTCCTAGATGAAGGATGAGGGGGTCAGCATGTAAACATATACTCACTGACACACTCACAGACACACACAAACACTCACACTCACACACTTAAACTCACACAGTCACACACACTCACACTCACACATCCACACTCACCCTTAAGCTCACACACACAGACTCACACATCCACACTCACACATGCTCACACTCATACTCACATACATATACTTACATACTCACACACTCATTTCTATACAAATACATACTCATACATTCACACTCACGCATTCATACTCACACACACTCAAGCTTATCCTCACATTTACAGTTAAATTCACACATACACTCCCACACATACACTTACACACTTCCATACATATACTTCCACACTCACACATTCATCCTCACACTCACATTCATATTCATATAATATATGTACACACTCACACTCATTCACATGTACACTTACACATTCACACATTCACCCTCACACTCACATTCATACTCACACACATATACTTACACACTCACACACACATGCACAAGCTCACCTCACACACACACTTATACCCACATACACTTGCGCACACACACAGCCTATTCTGCTTTAAAATGAGAAGCTTCTGTATGGGCTAACTAAAACATGATTTTACTGCTCTGGTCTAGAATCAGGAAAGAAAGGTTTGAATAACCAAAGACAGTGTAGAAAATCAGACTTACCATGCTAGCCTTTTTCCAAAGCACACAGACATGTGTAATGGTCTGTAAAGGTCACAGTGACCCTTAATAAGTCTCCAGTTTAGTAATAGGCACACTGTCTCACTAGTCATTCAGCCTGCCAACAGGAAAGGGGCTTTTCCATGTGTCCTGGCAGAGGCTGTACAAGCGAGGCTAGCACCTCACATAGCAAACTACTAAGTCCCTAACATCTTGGCCAACTCTGCTGCTGACTAGGTTACACTAATCATCCAGCCTCTCCTAGGGGACCTCGGACTTGGTATCCTGGCCTGGCACCTGTCTGGTTATTTAGTATCCACACCAAACCAGTTGTCAAATATCTTATTTACCCCACCCATCCCCATGCCTGGGAGCAACAATGTCAAACAAGTTGCTGATTTAACCAATAAAAGTTTTGGTTTTCTTAGATGATTATCCTCTCTGAGCCTTAGTTTCCATATCTGAATAATGGAGATGATATTAACAGCTGCCTCTTGAGTTGTTAAAATAAATGAGGGAGCCTTCGACCAGAAACCTGGCATTCCTCCTTACCATCCTCACAACTAATACTACTGGTTCTACCATTAGTCAAAAGGCATGAGCAGCCTGGGTGACCTTTCTGAAGGGACTCTGGCCAGCTTAAGAGTGGCAAGCATGGCTCTGGCAGGCCTTGCCCTTCCCCCATTCCCCTGCCTTGCTAAAAACTAGCTAGTTACCAGGTTGTATTCCCTTATTTGGCCACTTCCTCCTCCTGAGGCTGACTACCAAGGTCCAGCTAGCAAACCCCCCCTTTGGGTCGGAACTGCTGAACCAAAGCTGCAGGATCTCCATGACATGAGGCAACAGCAGGATATCAGAGAGGAGTCCCAGTGAGGGTCCAGTATTGATGATGTAGCAGAAGAAGCCTCTAGCCAGACCCATGACTCATTCCCATGAACGTTTGTAAGGAAAGCTATGTGGGCAAAAGGGTATACTGTGTGACACACCATGACACATACTCATACATCCACACTCACACATTCATACTCACATTCATAGCAGCTTCCGAGGCAAGAAGGGGTTTTTTCTGTTGTTGGTTTTTGGTTTTTGGTTTTTTGGGCTTTTTGTTTGTTTTTGTTTTGTGGAGAGGTTACAAAGGTGGAGGGCAGATATTTAAGGACTGGGAAATGAAAGGGGTTGAGTATATGATGTGAAATTAACAAAGAATCAATAATTATGTTTTAAAGTAACTATAATAAATAACTAAATTATATTCAAAAAATAAATATAAAGAGATAATTATTAACATGCTCAATGAAAATTAAACATTTCATCCTAATGTGGAGCGTCCCCCTTTTTCTTTATAAACTGCCATTTTCCTGTGGGTCACATCTGTCTCCTCTCTTGCCAGAGGCAGTCCTCCCAAGAACAAATATTCCTGCCCTGTCTCCCTTGTTCCTTTCCCGTTCTCCCTCATCCTCTGTCTCCTGTCTTTGTCTCTATTTCCTGCCTTCTGTCCCTCTGTGTTGAGAACTTGGTCTTGGGGACCCCGAGGCCATACTGTTCCTGACGCTTTCCCTCGAGGAAGACAGGCTCGGTCACGTGAACATACTAAGGCCTGTGGACTTCATATATGTTCAAGGTTTCAATGACAAATGTATTTAAGCAAATATAAACAGCCTTAATAAATTATATCTCAGCTTCCATGTAATGCATCAAAATACAATTATTTAAGATGAAACTCTCGAGTGAACAGACTACATCCTGACCCTCCTTGTCATTGCCAGGCCAGTATCATTCAGGGTCATGCCCATCTTGGCTGTTGCTGTGCCTTCAGCAAACGTCCTGTTCCCTGGCCAAGATAAGGGCTCCTAAGAATTTGTTGAGTGGCTATGTGGGTGCCATGGATGGCGGAAGGGGAGACAATGCAGGCTGAGGAGAGAGCAGACAAAGCATGTTAGGGCCTTGAACAGGGTAGCAGATACCGAGGAGTTGGCTGGAAAGGCCATAGAACCACAATGCTCTTTCAGGATAGGTACTATGGGAAGAATGATGGAGAGCCAAATGCAGTAGCCTCCGTGCGGACAGAAGAGAATGTGGTCTTGGTGTTAGATGAGATACTGGAGTTCGGGAGAAGAAGCCAAGTGTCTGCTTGGGTGCTTTAAAGATCTCCCACTCAGAAGCCCACTGGTTTCAGAGTGTGGCAGGCCTGCTCCTTCCAGCAGAAGTGACCTCCTATTGAGCCATGGTGGAACAGAGATTGGAATCCCAGGACAGTCTCTCTTCTGCTTGTTATTCTCAACAAAACTCATTCCCACGAGAAAGGCCCTCTACCCATGCTGCTCTCTCATAGCCTCTTTGGCTTCTGTAAGACCAGCTCTAGTCAGCCTGAGATTCGTACAGTTCTCCCTGGCAGTGGTTTGTGATTAAGAGGTGCAAGCCTCGAATGTCAGCTCTTGGAGCTGGAGTCTGTACATTATACATCACTGAACTCATGCTCCCACATAGCTGTGGTGGTTGCTGCCATATTAAAATACCCCAAGTGACACAGAGCCACCACCTGACAGAAATGGGTGTCTCCTACAGTATGTCCATGAGGTAGGTCTCCAAGGTCTTTTCTGATGAGGTGGGGCCAATGCCTTGCCACTAAATATAATTAAGCCCACCCCCAACTGTCCTTAAAACTTAATTCAGTGCTTAGTATCTCATATAAGAGATGTACATGAATGGATGAATGGATAGATAGATGGATGGATGGATGGATGGGTGTATGGGTGTATGTATGTATATATGTATGTATGGATGGATGAATGGATGGATGGATGGATGGATGGATGGATGGATGGATGAGTGGGTGGATGAATGGATGGATGGGTGGGTGGGTAGATGGGTGGGTAGATGAATGGATAGGTAGATAGATGGATGGATGGGTGGGTAGATGGGTGGGTAGCTACATGTATGTATGTATGTATGGGATGTATGGATGGATGGATGGGTGGGTGGGTAGATAGATGGAATCAACAGTTGTTCACTATACATAAGGGGCAAGAATATGATCTTTGTGTCCTATTTTCTAAGAATGCAGGCCTTGCTCTCAGCGAAACTTCCTCAATCAATCTCAAGCAGCTTGAAACCAGCTTTATAACTTGAGGTCACCCTGTCGGTGCACCTGGGGTTTTTATGCAATATTCTCCCATCCCTCAGAGCTGCACACAAAGCTTTCTGTAGTGAGAAGCATATCTAAAGAACAAGCCACAGTTTGCTTTGCATATGTAAGTGAAGAATTGGTCCCTGGTTGAACATAATGGTGGTCATTTATTCTGGAAAAGGCAATTCAGAAAAAGATATCCCTTAAAGCGCTATAGCAGCCTACTTGGAACTCTTCCATGGAGGGGCTGTGAAAGACACTTGAGCTTAAGAGCAATTTCGAGGGGACAGAGAGCTCTTTAATTTCCCATAATGGTAGCATCAAAGAACTCTATTACCTGGAACTGTCTGTTCCTGAAATGTGTGATCAGGTCTATCTCAGAAGTTACGGGTGCTCCTTCTAGTGCCTAGCAGCCCCCACTAAGACCACTTTAGAAGTGTCTTTGCAGTTCTTAGCTACTGTTGTAAGGCTTTCAGTGTCTGGGAAAGCAGAGAGAAACTCCCTCTGTTTAAGATTTGCCATTGCATAGACCTTCTCCCTTAGAGCTCAGCAGGGAGTCTGATAGTCAGTCTCTCTCTCTCTCTCTCTGTCTCTCTCTCTCTCCCTCCCTCCTTCCCTCCCTCCCTCCTTCCTTCCTTCCCTCCCTCCCCTGTCATCCATCTTCCCAGCTCTCCTAAGGGAGCCATTTTGGTTCCACACAAAGGGTTGGGACTAAACGGAGAGAAGGAGACTCTGAAGTCACCATCTTTTGTGTCTTGTTGTTGTTGTTGCTAAATTTCAGATTTAGCAGTGAAACTGTTACTTTCTGTTCTGTTCTTGCTTTTTCTAACCTTAAACCCAGAGTCCCCATGCAGCTTCCCTTGGGAGCACAGAATACAGGGTGTGAGGGGGGAAATCCCAACCCCTCTGGTCCCTTTGGGAAGGACCAGGTTCAACTCCCCAAATGTCCTTAGGAGTGAAACTCAAAACCCATCCGTGGTCTAAACTGGGCAGCCCAACTAAACCCTTGCCTTAAGAAGGGGGGCGCTAAACACCAGGCTTGTTTAAGCCTTGCTAACAACAAGCTCCCATTTACCACATGCAAATCAGGGGAAGCTCCTACCCTCCCCAAAAATGACCAATGGAAAAGAAAGAACAGAGTCCTGCTAGCCCAGGCAGGATACAGTCTATGGAAAGAGGCTGTTTTTGTCTCTATTGCCATAGAAAACACATCCTCTTGACTTACTGAGGAGGGAAACACCATGGTTGCCCTGCTGGAGGTTACCAAAGCGAACAGAAGCCATGATTAAAATCTGCCAGCCCAGAGATGCTCTAAAGCACGGGAAGCCCCAGAGAGGAAATCTAGTGTGCTATTGGTAAATTTTTTTTGGACGCTGTTTACGTTTGAACTTTTCTCTGTTTTTCCTGTCGAAACTTCCGTACCCTCTTCCTGAGTCACCACGAACGCTTGGACAATGCAGTCCCAGCGCTGCGGTCGGACATGGGCAGGGCCCCACTTCCTCCTTCCTGCAGGGATATCCTTTCCTATAGAAGAGGTAAGAATGCAAGGTTCATGTGAAAATGTTATTATATTCCTTATCTCAGTCATTTCGGGCTCTGCCATTTGGCGACAATAAGTCCGCCTGGCCACATTCACAATAGAGGTCGCCCCTATCCCTCGCTTTGGCTCTTGCTGTTTTCTCAGCTGAAGAGGGCAAACAGGCTTTTAGAAATGTTGCTTGTTTTCCAGGATCTTATCAGGAGTTCATGTCTAAGGCCAGACACAGAAGGGAGGGCTCCATTTCTTTTTTCCTCCCCTCTTGTCCCCCCCCCAATTGTTTTTCATTGAACTGACAGGAAGTGAGAGTCCCCTGGCCTGTCCCTCTGGAGAGCTAAATGGATTTTATTCTGTTTTTCAGATGTATTCCCTACCACCACAAGGTGAGGGGACATTTCTGTTTACCCTGAAATGAATGTGTCCTACATTTACACAAAGGTGGTCCCTCAGGATCAAAAATGAGTCTGTTTTAAGTGGAGTCCTTTGGGTGTGACCACTGCTCAGTGCCTCATGGAAATTCACAGGCCTTTGGAAGGAGGAAACTCTTTGCCCGGAGTTCACATAAACCAGCAGTTCCCACTTACAACTGCCTGGCAGGGTAAGTTGGTGTGGAACACAGACAGAAGCCACAGCCATATCCTAAGAGTTCTGGTGACTGTGGCCAACCCCCTACTTTCACTGAAGTAGATCTGATGGGACTGAGGCTCAGTCCAGGTATTCTGTGTCCTGTGGAAGGAACCCCAGATGATAACATTTTAAGAGAGGCAGTCATTTCACATGTAAACCCTAAACACAGGAGTTACATAGAGCTTAAATATATTTCATGAGCAGAGGGGCCCCACTACTCAATATTACTTCATCTTGGCGCCCTCAGACTGAGACCCTGGAAAGCTACTTGTGTCCGTAGAGTCACGACACAAGTCATTCCACTTAAATTACCTTCAAGAACACCAGAGTCAGAAATCAGTAGGGCTCCTCTCAATGGTAGCTGTGGTTTTGTCAGGCCATATCAGCCTCAGCCCACAGCTCTGCCTCTGATCAAAGAGCCTATGCTCCTGCCAGTGCTCAAGCTGCTGGCTGCTTGGGCTCTCACACTACGAAAGAATATTTGTAGGCTGGGAGAAACCCTCCAGCTTCCTTCCTCTCAGGCTCTGTAGGATGGCCCTTGCCATCCTTGGACTTCTCTGCAGGTCCACACCCTTGGCTGTGTATGATGAGACCTTCCTATTCCCAAGCTTATTCTAGGGTACCCACTTGATGTTCCTGAAGAACTTGCCAAAGGTCTCCACAGTAATGTCTCCATGCCAGAGGGATAGCCAATGTGGGAACAGTTATATCTTTGCTCAAGAATTAGGTCCTTGAAAGAAAAGCTCTGTTGTCTGGGCCATACTTGCTCCCAAACCCTAATATTTCCTTTCTTTTCATGTTTATTGCTTTCTTACAACCTGAGACAGCAGGGCTTTTCTGTGATGACTGGCCCTACGAAAGGAGATTATTATAAACGGTTTTAAAAAACAGCCAGGAAGAGACTCTCTCCCCAATTTTTATGTTTCAAAAGCATCATCTATCAAGGAAATTGAAAAGACCCACAGGAAAGACAGGACATTTGGCAGAAATGTCATGGGTGAGCAAAGGTATGAGTTCAAAGCCAGTCAGGTCTACAGAGTGAGTTCTAGGACAGCCAGGGCTGCACAGAAAAACCCTGTCTCTAAAACCAAACCAAACCAACAAACAAAACCACCAAAAACAAGAGAGAGAAAAAAAAAAGGAGGAAGGAGAGGAGGAGGAGGAAGAGGAAAAGAAAGAAGAAGAAGAGGAGGAGGAGGAGGGAAAGGAGGAGGAGAATGAGGAGAAGGACGAGGAGGACGAGGAGGACGAGGAGGATGAGAAGGACGAGAAGGACGAGGAGGACGAGGAGGAAAGAATCAAGGCAAAGGCACTGTGTGACATTTCACCTCCAGGGCCACCCATGACTCACTCACAGCATAAGTGGTCACTTGTGCCTGGGAGCCACACCACTACCTTGTCCTTCAGCATCCTGTCAGGACTGCCTAGGATATCTGGTAGCATTCTTCTCAATAACTATCTAGCAAGGATGACAACTACCCTTGTCCCCAGACATGGCTACTCATTGATTGGATTTCTACAGTCTGGTCAACCCAAAAGTGGAAGTATCTTGAGATACTTGTAAATCCCAAAGGAAGCTGGCACTGTTGGACGTCTGACAACTTAATGATGAGGAAGGAAAAGTTCTTTGTATTCACCTTTGAAGGTAGAATAGACTGACTCCCTTAAACCCCGCCCTTGTTAAAACTCAGTTCCACCCTGGTCTTCCTGATTGAAGAACATGAACTATTTACCACTGAACTGATCTAGCCATCCACCCATATTATTCTAACTTGTGTTGCTTTCCTAGCCAGTCACTTAACCTTGACACTAATACACATCTTGGCCACTTTCAATTTTCTATATTTCCATGTATATCCCTCACCATAAAACATTGACCTCATGGCTCCTAGGGTCAGGATTTTTGGCAGGCTTAATCTCCATACTTTCCTGAGATCTTAATCTCAGGGTCTTAACTACCACCTTCATCGTTAGCACTTCAGTTCTCTATCCCTCAGGTCCCAAGTAGCTATCAAACTATACTCTTCCATCTTGCCTAAGACAGAGGGAGTTACAGTTAAAATAGAGGCTCAGGGGCCACAGGGTTCACATCAGAAAGAGGAGATCCACCTGGGATGAGACAAGGCACCATATTAAAAGTTGACTATCTGGGCTGGAGATAGTGGCTCAGGAAAGTTCAATATCTGGGTTAGACCAGGACCTCTGCTCTTCCAGAGGTCCTGAGTTCAATTCCTAACAGCCACATGGTGGCTCGCAACCATCTGTAATGGGATCAGAAGTCCTCTTCTGGTGTGTCTGAAGACAGCTACAGTGTACTCATATTAAATAAATAAATAAATAAATAAATAAATAAATAAATAAATGAGTTAATAAATAAATAAGTAAATAAAAGTTGAATATCTCTTAACCAAAATGCTTGAGATCAGAAGTATTTCTGATTTGGGACCTTTTTATCTCTTTATATTTTGGAATATTTGTATATAATGTTATCCTAGGGAAAAAACCCGTGTAAACTCTAAATATCTGTGCTTCATACATGCCTAGTACACAGAGTCGAAAAGAAAAAAGTTCATACAATGTTTTTAATACAGCATACAAAGCCAAGCTTGTGTATGCTGACCCATCAAAAAGCACAAAATCACCACCCTCTCAGCCATCCCTGTGGACAATCTGTGGCTGATTAACACCACTCTCATTCCTCAGTCTCATTGGATTTGCTTCCAATAAGCAAGCTTTCCTGTGTTTATTATTGTTCTGAGTGCAGCAGATCACAAAGGGTCAGGATACAAAGACTGGTTCTCCTTCTAACCTGTAACTTTCTTTAAACTGCAAGCTCACCCAATGAACTTTCATTAAGTAACAGAGAATGTCCGTCCCAAATTCTCCTGACCTTCTGTGAAGAACAATCTCCACCACTTTTTGGTTCTCCTCAACTTCTCCCACGTGTCTTGCAGGATCCTCTCCCCAGTACTTCACTGCCAAAGGATCCACTTAATGAGTTTTCCTAAGAATTAATCCCAGAGACTAGATGCTCAAACTCAGAAGTTTTTATTGTTACATGCAATCTCTTATGTTTGCTTTTTACTTAAAAAAAAAAAATCCTGAATAGTCATATAATTTCCCTGTGTGTATCGAGGGGAAGGGGTTCCTTTCATGGTGTACCATCCTCATAATGCTAACCTTTTTCTTCCTATACACATAGATTAGTGTAGCTCTCAGACCTCACCAGAGAGGTTTCTTTTGGAACCTCTTGGGAGGAGACAAGATGTTTGGAGAGAGTATATATAGGACTCAGCTGACAGTGATGGGGTGTTTGCATAGCTAGCTGTGTCATGCTTTATTGGTCTTTGCTTTGTTGAGAGGCACAGCAGAGAACTCCTAGCTTTCTGGCTGGTCCTTGTCACTCCAGCTGGCTAGTGCCCATTTGGTGGAGGCCTGGCGGTTTCTGCTGGATCATGCTGCCGTCACTGATTTGTGTTTAGTGACACTTTTGAACCAGACTGTTGGTATCCTGACATTACTGACCTGGACTTCTGGTATTCTGATAAACAGAGATTGGAATCACTCCAAAGATCTACTTCTAAACAGGTCCACATCCCCTTGTTCTATTTACCATTTTTTCTCCCCTACCTTTGTGTAGGTTAAAATGGGGTCCCTCGTCTGGCCCTGGGCATGACAGACAGGGGAAGTTTGACTGCGTGCACTGCACTCCACCGCTGGGTAGGTGTCAGGCTGTGAGAAGCCACAGGACCCTGCTAGGGATGAGGGGAGTGCAATCTGAGGTCCCCATGGAACTGCACTGCTGAAATTGGCTCAGGATCCCTGAGCCTGCACGGAGGCCAAGGAAGACAGGTTCTCAGGCTCTTAGACACCCCAGACACTGCTGGATGTCTCAGAATAGCTGAGAACAGAGTGGGAGTCCACAGGCTGTCTCTAGCCTGGGACTGAAGGAAAAAGGGCAGGAGGAGAGCTCTGGCTGGTTCTCACAGAGACCAGAGTCCTTGGTTTGCTCAGCAGCAGCTTGCGATGCTGGGGATGCTGGGAATGCAGAGAGGCCTCCCTGCAGGAGATTAGACACGTCTCTTAAGAGGAAGATCTGCTCCATTACTCCAGCACAGCAGATCCCAGTGAGAAGAGGCAGTCCGTGGTTTCAAGGTGTTTATTGTCATGGCTGGACAGGGAGCTAAGAGGGTAATAGAGGTAGAGAGAAAGGCAGAGAGAAGGAGAAAGTAGAGAAGCAGAGGCCGGATATGGCCACATGGAGAGAGGGAGAGCAAGGGAGCGAGAGGCAAGAGTAAGAGAGCAAGAGCAAGAGAGAGAGGAAGGGGCAAACAGCCCCTTTTATAGTGGACCAGGCCTACCTGACTATTGCCAGGTAAGTGTGGAGGTGGAGTCCAAACAAAATACCAAGGACTTGGGGCCTTGCCCTATGTGACTGATGGCCACAGAATTATGGAGCAGGGCCTAGTGTCAGGAGCCTAGTGTCTGGGAGCATGGCAGATGGGCCCTCTGTCCCTTGCAGGAACACCTGCTGGGTCTCCAGGGTTTAAACCTAGCTCGACCAGAATACAGGCTGCCTTTCACCGTCCCACACCTTTGGACTGTAGGCTAGAAGGGGGCGGGGGTGAAACATTTGAGAACCCTTATTAAAGTAGGTTTTTTAAAAAAATCTAAGCCTATGGTGCCGGAGAAGGAGCTGAGAGTTTTATATCTTGATCCACAGGAAATGGATTGAGACCCAAAGGCCACCCCACAGTTAAAGCAATGAAAATTGACTTCTTAGCAGAGCCAGAGCCAGCCCTCCACCAGGTCAGCAGGACTGTGTTTTCTATAAAGCTCTCAGGTCAAGTCTAGTAAGGAACTGAGAGACACATGAGCTTCCACTTTTGTGCCATTTCTTTGAATTGAATGCTGGTTAAAAGGGATGTAGTGTGACTGAGGACCAGGGATTCTCTATGAGGATATAGAGGGTTGTGTGGTAAATTATGGTAGCTAGAGGTTTGTGGTTACAAAGGAGCAGTATTGTATTGAATATTTCTTCCAACAGTTTGTCCGGCAGCCATCCAACCTAAATTGGATATCTCTACTGCTCCTGCAAGACTTAGGGAACAGTGTGGAAGAGGAGGTAGGCAGAAAAGGTGATAGAGTTCAAGAATGGCAATTAGTGCTTTAAATTGCAATGCTCTAGACATGAGATGGTTGCTGTGCCCATGAACTCAGAGCAGCAGTTGCTACCTACACAAGACATGACTGAATCCATCAACATTCCATCATGGATGGAAGAGGGGCTTATAAGGCCCCACCCTCCAGAACTATATCTAAGAGCTATATATAGTTAAAACTTGTAGGGGAAGGGGATTGATAATAGCCATTAACAGTGCTGCTACTGGATGCATCGCTCCTACTCAGACAGATAACCTACCACTCATGCAGGAATCCTAATGCAGTGCAGTGGGTCACACACACAAAGACATGAAAGGAAGAGTGAGGTTGGAGAAGAAGAAATTTGGCAGAATGGGGGAATAGAATAAGAGAGAATAAAGGACAAGGCTTTGATCCAAGAAATTGCAAAAGGATAAGTGAATAAATGGATAGAAAGAAGATGTCCTCAAGGGAAAAAGGATTGCCCCATTGAACCAGACTGCTTTTGAAGAATTCCCAGCCTTTGTCTTTGGCCCACACTGGCTACCACAGCATCACCTAGCTCTTCTCTCTTAATTGTCACTGGAGTTTCTAAGAATCAGGTTTCATTAGTGGATTACAGGATGGAGATGAGCAGTGGGAATATTTGACCATTGTTTTTTAGCTCTCTTCCTCTTAGTGTGATCACATTTTTCTGGCCTCCTTTGGAAGGCTGAATGAGGTCAAAATGGATACTTGTGGTTAATGAGTTGTCTGTAGTCAAGGGTGTTGCTCACAAGCTAAAGCATGTAGTAGCCAACACAAGATGCTATTTTTCCCTCTGCCGTGGAATCCAGCAATACTAGAAGTGAGGAGGACTGTACCACCAGCCTGCATACCTCAGCGATGTTCATTAAACATAGACCAGAACTACCACATGCCCAAACCCTTTCTAACCAATGTCTACTGAACAGGTAGCATGAACAAGAAAGCTGCCAGGTACAGTGGTGTGTGTGTGTGTGTGTGTGTGTGTGTGTGTGTGTGTGTGTGTTCATTCCTAGCACTCAGGAGCTTAAGGCAAGAGAATTTTGGATTTGAGGCTATCCTGGGCTACACATGAAGATATTATCTCAAAGTTGACACAAACATGAATACACATCCATGGCTGGAATGGGAACTGAGTGATGGAATGCTTGCCTACCATGAGCAAGGCCACTGATACGATCTCCAGCACCTAGACCAAGAACAGCAAGAGCAGCAGGGGAAACAACCAAACAGTGTAGAGTGGTTAGACACCGTCGTGTATTCATGGGCCAGGAGGTGGGGTGATCTCTCATCACAGCATGACTCAGTCTCTCCTAACTGACACAAGGTATTTTTGGCAAATTACAATAATGTAATTTGACTGTCCACAGGCAAATCTTTACGGTAATAACGTCTTTGTTCAGTGACTCATCTTACTGCCTGGTGTCAGTTAAGTCCACAGCTCCTGAGCTTTGCCACACAGTCTCAAATCTGACCTTCTCTTCTAGCTCACAACTACAATAACAAAATCCAAGGGTTATACTCTGTAACTGAGGTCTTTCAACATCAGGATGACTACTGCACATCTGTGTGATGTGTGTCCTAGTCAGGACTGCACCCCACCACTGCTGTGCAGTGAACTCCTGGCACCTAGCATAATACTCCTTAGCCATGTCCTGTGTAATGCTGTATAATGGTGAGAAAAACTGGAAAGACCTGGATAATTCTCAAAATGGTATTGAGTAGAGACTGGAAAGAAGCAAGACTCCGTGAACAGTGTGGATAAGACCAAGAGTGATCTTTTCAGAGGAGTAACTTAATATTCATAGAAAATACACATCACATGTCAACCAGATAACATTTATATGCACTCCTGTAATCCTCTAAACCAGTGGTTCTCACCCTGAGGGTTGCGACCCCTTGGGCAAACTTCTATCTCTAAAAAGTATTTAAATTACAATTCATAACAGTAGCAAAGTTACAGTTTTGAAGTAGCAATGAAATAATTGTATGATTGGGGATCACTACTATATAAGGAATGGCATTAAAGGGTTGTAGCATTATTGAGGTTCAGAACCACTGCCTAAATAGCCCTGAGGGCTGGTACTTGACCAGTTTTATGAAGAACTGAAATAAATTCTATTCACCAGCACAGCTTGAACCTAAGCAATCTGGCTCCAAAGTCAAAGTCAGCCTTAGTCAGCACTTACCTGTTCTGGGTTTTGTTGAATATATACATATATGTATATATTCATATACATATATATATATACACATACATATACATATATACACACATATATACATATATATATACATGCATATACATATATATACACATACCTATACATATACACACATACCTATACATGCATACATACACATATATATACATATACATATATGCGTATACACATACACATATACACATATATGTGTGTATATATGTACACATATACACAAAACAAGGACATATGTATGTATATATCTGTGTATATATACATGTATATGTATATATGTATATGACTGGTAGGAGATGGTTTGGGGAGGGGGAGACCTAAGTATAAGAAAATGGTTGCAATATTCCAGTTCACTGTTGCAAGTGTTGCAAGTTTCCACATTTCACAGAAGGGTTTTTCCTGGCTCTTCTCTCAGTACTTAGCTTTCCACCCAGTTGTGTTCTGTTCTGATGGGGAAACTTGAAAGCACTTGGGAGACAGAAGCAGGCAGATCTCTCTGAGTTTGAGGCCAGCCTGGAGCCTGGTCTACAAAGTGAGTTCTGGGATAGCCAGGGTTACACAGAGAAATCTGTCTTGAAAAATAAAAGTTGAAAGTAAGGAACCCATAACACATGTAACATTGTACACACAGACATGCACATACACATACTTGCATGCATGCTCACAGATTCATATGCATGTACACACATATGTACATGCTCATATGTATGCATGAGCACTCATGTACCACACAAAGAACTGAAATAAATTCTAGTTCACCAGCACAGCTTGATCCTAAGCAACCTGGATCCAAAGTCAGCCTTTGCATGCACACACCCCTATATGCATGTCCATAAATATGTATGGACCTGTGTGAACTCATATGCATGCACACATATGCATGCATGAGCACACATGTACCACACACACCATGTGCAAGAGTATTAATTAGTAGCTTTTTCCTCTTGTCTTTGTATTCTGTAGAGAGTCTCTCTCAACAGCATGCACAGAACCAAAGCACACTACATGGTGGCTTCTAGTCCGAAGCCTTCCCAGAAAGCCACTGAGATACAGGCTCTAAGGTGGGTGGAATAGCATCACCTTAACAAGAAGGACAATCGCAAATTCAGTGATCTTTAAGGCTCCTACCCTAAGTAACACAATTTATCAGCTTTAGAATCTAGGCTCAGACCTAGGTCTGTGGTTCTGAGCCCCGTTTTCTTTCAAAAGTTGAAGAAAACTCCAGATTCCTTTAGGCAATGCTTTTCTAAATTAACATCTGTCTTATATTTTGCTTCTATGAGGCTCAATGTTTCAAGAAATTCCATTCATCTTTTCACCACGAGAAGTAGATAGGCAGGCAATACTAGACGTACCTTTTCAAATGTTTTTATTAGCATACATTTATACATAATTGGCCTCCTTATGGCACTTCCCTACATGTATATAGTATATTTTGATCTGTGCACCCCCTCGTACCCTCTCCTGTCTCCCTTCTACCAACAGTAATTCCTCTCCTCTTTCAACAAGGCTAGACATACTTTTCAGGTAGCATTTTTTAGAGTATCAGCTGGAGAGGGAGAGAAGCAAAGTATGGACCTGTGGGATGCTGTCACCACCCACGACATCCCTTTGTGTCTCGTCTTCTTGCACCTCCCATTTGAAGTCTCCGTTAAATGCTGTTGCCCTTGCATTCATCCATAAAGACTTTGATGTGGCTCCAAGTAGGAACTAGCACACTCTCTGACTCACTTGTACTTCAAAGAAACCAATTATGAGTCTACTCACTCCAGGTACGTCTACTGAATCTTAGAAGTCATTGATTATTCCCCAATCTGTGCTATGGGAATACATATGGGAAACCATGGCCAGCCAGTACTCTTTCTTGAAGGAGGAGAAAAACAAACCAGGAGAGGGGAAGCATCTTACCTCTCTAGCTACCCGCACATGTAGTCGCTCAGAACTGATGTGAGTTCTGCCTGAGCGGGGCCTGTCCCAGGTCAATGATAGAACAGTAAACACCCAGGTCAAGTTCCTGTTCTTAGTCAGGAATGAGAAATCAGAGAATAGGATGCAAGATGGTAGGGTATTGGGTCTTAAAAAGTGCTATGAAGCCGGGCAGTGGTGACGCACACCTTTAATCCCAGCACTTGGGAGGCAGAGGCAGGTGGATTTCTGAGTTCGAGGCAGCCTTGTCTACAGAGTGAGTTCCAGGACAGCCAGGGCTATACAGAGAAACCCTGTCTCAAAAAGCCAAAAAAAAAAAAAAAAAAAAAAAAAAAAAAAAAAAAAAAAAAAAAAAGTGCTGTGAAGCAAACCAAACAGGTGGAATGATGGCTGGTAGCATTACAGGGACTTCACACACAGTAACCAGTCAGAAACTATCTTGGATGTGCCAGACACCTGAAAGGCTGCAGGATCACACACACATGAACACACACATGCACGTGCACATTTGGGCAGTGAAACATGGAGTTTCAGTGTGGAGGGGGTGATATGTCTGGAGTGTGAGGAGTGTCTAGAAATCTGGTGACAGCCAGGTCACAAAGTATTATAGGCAGCAAAGAAACATGAGTTGTTTTCAAATTTGAGTTGAACTCCATAGGAGGTAAAGGCAAAATGTCTCAGTGTGGTTTTATAAACGACGACTCTGGTGGTTAGTGGAGAGCAGAGGGTAGGGGAGCATGTCTCAGCGCCAGAGGCTACAAAGCACTTTGACAAGTATTGAGGTCTTGCAGTTCTGGAGGCTGGGAAGTCCCTGGTCAGGGTGCTGGGACATTCCGCTCACACTGAGGGGCCTCCACTGGGCTGTCAGCAGGCCACACTGTGTGCCTGTGTGATGCTGTGTATTCAACAGGACCTCTCTTTCTGTGTCTATGAACTGAGAATGGAGAGAAGAGACAAAGAAGAGGGGAGAGGAGAAAGGGAAGGGAAGGAAGGAGGAGGGAGGAAATGATAGAGGGAAGGAGGAAGGAAGAAAGGGAAGGAGGGAGGGAAAGAAGGAGGAACAGAGACAGAGACAGAGAAGTCTCCTTTACCTACAAGTAGGACACATGAATTTTGTCAGCAACAAGGCAAGTGAGAGCAGGAGAATGAGCACCTGCCGAGACAGAGGGGTCTGGATGGGGCTGAGCATAACCGGAGAGCAAGAGGTGGCCTGGCTCAGGCTGTCCTTAGAATCAGAGTTCAGAGACAGGACCTCAACAAATATCCACACATGTGTTGACTGCCTGTCTTCTGCTGCTCTCAATCCCTTGCAACAGTTTCCTTCATTCCCTTAGCCTTGGCATGATGTGTCTCTGAAGTACTTGGCATAGTTTTCATTAAATAGACAGATACCAATTCCGTCCAATGCCTGATTGATCCAGATCTCTTCCAAAAAACCCTTTGAGATGAGATCAGGCAGTATGGAAAACATCCAATGTTCTCCCATCCGATGCTCTTCCTGTTTGTGTCAGCTAATTCATGAATTGTTTTGATGGATGGGTATGAGCCCTGTACGTCAGTTGGTTCTGAGTGTTCAGATTTAAATAAAAAAAAAAAAAGTTACAGGTCTATCTCTCAAGAATTTCAAAGACCAACAGAACAGGAAGGTGAGCAAGGTAACAGAATATACTAAACAAAGACACATGGAATGCGTTAGAATATATAGGGTAGAGGGCACTGAAAGAGCAAGGGAGGGCATCCTTCTGGGAGAAGGAAGAGAAAGCCACCTGCAACAGGTACCTGTTCTCCTGAATGTTTGGGAGGAACCGATCCAGAACGGACACGAGACACAGACCTTCTGGATTGTCAATAATACAGAAAGCAAAGGAGCAAACTGCATGTGCTATCACTCACTCAGTACTGCTGGGGCATAGGAATGGGGGTACAGGCGACGACAAGACTGTCAGTGCAGCCAGGACCCAGGCCACAAAGAGCCTAGTTTTCCAGTATGAATAAATAAGCTTGTATCAGACTCTGTGAGTGCCGGGGACTCAGAAAAGTGTTCAAAACACACACACGCCATCTGATTTCATTAACTCGCCACCTTGGCCAGACTCACCTTCAAGACACATGCCTATTTGCTATGGATATTTGGAAAGCTATGTGAGAGACTTTTAAAAGCCTGCTACTCCCAAGAAATTATATATTTGGAGAGGGCAGAGACGGGGGCGGGGGTGGGGAGAGGAAAACTCACAGCGACTCCAGGAGTTATTTTCAACCCTCTTCTGGCCCCTGGGGAAAGATGGACATGGGAAATGTGTCGTCTGTTATATCTGCAGACGTCTGAAGCAAGCCCTGCTCCAGCACAGAACCGGCGATTCATGCTAAACGTAAAGGCAAGTGGTGCCTGTTTTCCAAGGCTGCCATGCCAACTCCAGCTGCAGAAAGAAGGTGACAGGGGCCAGGAGGCCCAGTTGTGCCAAGATACATATTTCTAGTGGGCATACCATTAAGGCATCGCTAGTAAAAACTCCTAATTTTCCTGGTTGGACTTCCACAGGGTTTGGCACCTTGGAGGGTGAGGTGGAGCGTGCAGTTCCCAGGCTGGCTGTGTGCGGGATGGCTCGCAGCATCTTGATGGGCGTACAGTGGTTTGGAAATCTGCATCAGTGCACATAAAACCAAACCAAAAAAAAAAAAAAGAAAGAAAAGAAAAGAAAAAAAAAACAATTCATTATATTTCAATATACATGCTTATCTGCGAGTATGTGTTTAAAATGGGTCATAAAATTTGCCCAAAGGAATGCTGCAAACTAATGCAGGAGAATAGCTACACTGTGTGATGTCTTTCCAGTGCAGAAAGCTGGGAAGTGTAAAACCACACCTGAGCACCCCAGATGTTGGTGTTTCGATTTGCATGCAGGAGCTAGAGCAGTGCTCTTTGTACAAGTTGGATGAACGCAGCTGGCCTCAGGCCAAGGCTAGGAAATTAGTGGAAATCACTAGATTATTTAGAATGAATACACACTGTCTCTATTGCTGCTACAAAAAAAAAATCTACTAAGTCTATGTTGCCCAGTGATCTTTTAAGTAGCTATATTTATATTTAAATATAATTGTGTTAAAGTTAAATAAAACCTAGAATTTCTGCTTCTCAGTTGTATTTGCCACATTTCAAGTGCTCAGTAACCATGTGTGGTTAATTGGCTATCCTTTCAGAGGATAGCTGGCTAACCTATTGGATCGAGGCAGGGGCATTTCTACCTTGGCTGACACAAGAGCCAGGCATGCTTTTTCCTCAGATCACAGATTCCAAGTGCTATTCCAACCTTGATCTTTGGGACAGTAATTAATGGCAGGATGAATTGTCTGATTGTGTCCCACATCATCAGACACCAGCTCTGTCTAGCATTGTGCTGGCCTCCATTTGGTATGTTAATTAACCAAGAAGTTGATTTTCTCATTGTATCTCTATGTCCCATCTTGTGTAAGGATGCTCTGGTACCACAGAGTCAAAAGCCAAAGCTCATTCACTGAAGGCAAAATATCTGTTATTTTGCACAAAAGCCCAAATCATAGAGGAACTAATATGGGGTCTTCTTGGAGATGCGTAAAGGGGAGGGAAGGGAAAGGCTAGAGGAAAAGAGAATGAGGCAGATCCTCCACAGCAAAGAGGAGCAATGAGCATGGAGGCTTTAAAGTAGATATATGAGGTACTTTCTCATTGCTGTCACAAAATATCTGAGAAAAGCAATTTATTTTGGCTTATAGCCCCCACAGAATATAGTCTACAATGGCAAGAATGGTATGGTAGCAGGAAGAGGAAGCAGCTGGTCTTGTCACGTCCACAGTCAGGAAGCAGAGGGAGATGAACGCTGCTGCTCAGCTGCCTTTGTCCTTCTTATCTAGCCCGGGACCCCAGCCTGGGCATGGTGTCACCTACCGTTAGGATTTTTCACCTATTCCAGAAACATCCCTCACTAACATGTCTGGGCATTTGTTCCCATGGTGATTTTAAATCCTGTCGAGTTGACAACCAAGATTAACCATCATAGTAGCTTCGTGCTAAAAGAGAGGAAACAATTATATCTGTGCAAATGGAGGAAGTTGGGCTGCACAGAAGGGTATCATGGGTACATAAAGGGATATGTACCCATAAAGGGACATCACAGATACATATGCATAGAGGGAAAGCTGCATAAATGGCCAGCACAGTGGCAGCACTGTGAGTCGAAAGACGCTTCCTACAGAAGACACCAACCATACATGTACCCTAATTTTGGGCTTTTAGAGCCAAGAGAAAATAAATTTCTGTCATTAAACTGCTATAGTCTGAGTTCTTTGTTATGGCAGCCCAAGACATTCAACCCATTCAGCTTTCTCTCTCCCTTTCCCTCTCCCTCTCTCCTTCTATCTCTCTGTCTCTGACTCTGTGTCTCTGTCTCTCTGTCTGTCTCTCTCTGTCTCTCTCCAGATCTGACAGCATATTCAAATGTCCACATGTCCTATTGATCTAGACCAGTGGTTCTCAACCTGTGTGTTGTGATCCCTTTGGGGGTTGAGTGACCCTTTCATAGAGGTCACACATCAGATGTTTACATAGTGATTCATAACAGGAGCAAAATTACAGTTATGACGTAGCAACAAAACAATTTTATGGTTGGGGGTCACCACAACAGTAGGAACTGTATTAAAGGGTTTTCAGCAGCATTAGGAAGGTTGAGAACCACCAATCTAGATGCTATATGCTTTGGCCATGTGTTATTGGAAGGTGTCTTAGTAATCTATTGCTGTGAAGAGACTCTATGAGTCAAGGTGAAATTTATAAAAGAAAGCATTTAATTTGGGGCTTGCTTAAAGTTTTAGAGAGCAAGTCCATGTTCATCATGGCAGGAAGCAGACAGGCATGGCACAAGAATAGTACTTGAGAAGTTAACATCCTCATCTGTAGGCAGTGGACAGAGAGAGAGAGAAAGAGAGAGAAAGAGAGAGAGAGAGTGAGAGAGAGAGAGAGAGAAGGAGGGAGAGAAAGAGAGAGAGAGAGTGAGAGAGAG
>NW_022196910.1:20904670-20905906 GCF_008632895.1 Mastomys coucha
CTGGCTTGTCTTTTGAAACTCCAATGACACAACACCTCCTCCAACAAGACCACACCTCCTAATCCTTTCCAAACAGTTCCATTAACTGAAGGCCAAGTATTCAAACCTAGGAACCTATAAGGACCATTCTCATTCAAACCACCACAGAAGAGAAGGATATCCCATTGTGCTTAGAGGTCAAGACACCTGGGGAATAAAGCTTCCAAGAGATGAGCATGAGGAAAAGAAGCAAGACACTGGAGGAGGATGGGCAGGACCTGATTTTATTACAAGCACACAAATGTGTATTGAATACAGCATGCACAGAGCTGTGTAGACTGTACTGCTCTTGGACTCAGTTGAGAGGTCTGGAGCCTCCATACCTACCTGCATCCTCTCATAATCTGGGATCAGGGTGTCTGAAATGAATGGAGCCGCTTTGGAGGAGACAATGCTGTGAAGTGTGCAGCCGGACCTGCTGATCCCTAGAGGTAAGATTATGGCTGCACATCCTAGTAAGACCCAGAAAAGATTATGGTCCTCAGTATGTCATGCCATCTGTGGAATGGTGGTTATGGACAAATTTAACTTTATCCAACAAGAACCAATTTTGCAAGTAGTGTGGCTAGTGGCTAGTGGGTAGGGTGCTTATCTAGCAAGTAAAAAATGCTCTTGGGTTTGCCCCTGACCTACACCCCAAGCATCGCATAAACTGAGAGTAATTGTACAGATCTATTGTCCCAGTGTTTGAAGAGTAGAAGCCAGAAGGTCAGAAGTTCAAGGTCATCAGTGCCATTATGAGTGTTCAGGTAAGCCTGGAATATGAGAGACATTGTAAAGACAATCTCTCCCAGCATCACTTGTCAATAAAAATCAGATGGCCAATGAGCTAAGGCAGGATTAGAAGGTGGGACATCCAGCAGAGAAACAGGAAAGAGAGTCAGAGGTGGGAATTAAGGCAAACATATGAAACTGAAGAGAGAGAACCAGTCATGGGGCAGACATAGGATAGAATAAATGGGTTATGTAAGTTACAAGCTAGTCAGTGAACAAGTCCAAACTTATGACCTAGGTATTTATTCATAAATAAGTCTCAGAGTTATTATTTGGGAACTGGTGTGTGGGTGGAAAAGCCCACAGTTACAAAACATTGTCTCTAAAAAAAATTAAAAGAGAGAAGAAAAAGAAATAATTTTTTTTAAACTTTTATTGCATTATGATGAGAAAAGTTACATGATTTCAATTTATCTGAATTTG
>NW_022196910.1:20907732-20922174 GCF_008632895.1 Mastomys coucha
TAGGAGCTTTTTGCTTTTTGCATTTTCTTTGACTGTTGTGTCAATATTTTCTATGGTATCTTCTGCCCTGAGATTCTCTCTTCTATCTCTTTTATTCAGTTGGTGATGTTTGCATCTATGACTCCTGATTTCTTTCCTAGATTTTGTACGGCCAGGATTGTCTCTCTTTCTGATTTCTTTATTGTTTCTATTTCAATTTTTAGATTCTGGATGGTTTCATTTCCTTCACCTGTTTGACTGTGTTTTCCTGTAGTTCTTTAAGGGATTTTTGTGTTTCCTTTTGAAGGGCTTCTAGCTGTTTACCTGTGTTCTCTTGTATTTCTTTGAGGGTGCTATTTATGTCTTTCTTAAAGTCCTGTATCATCATCCTGATAAGTGATTTTTATATCTGAATCTTGCTTTTCCAGTGTAATGATGTGTTTAGGACTTGCTATGGTGTGAGAATTGGGTTCTGATGATGCCAAGTGACCTTGGTTTGTGTTGTTTATTTTCTTATGCTCCCCCCCCCCACCGCCATCTGGTTATCTCTAGTGATACCTGCCCTTGCTAAATCTGACTGGAGCCTGTCCTTCCTGTGATCCTGGTTGTGTCAGAACTCCTCAGAGTCAAGCTGTCTCTGTGATCCTGTGATTCTGGGATCCTGTGATCCTGGGCTTGATAGATCACCTGGGAGTGGGACTTCCTCTGTGTGTTGTGGGACTGGCTGCAGAGCTTGTGCCCAAGGTCTGCTCTGGACACCAGCCCAGACAGACTGGAAGGAACCCGAGTCACTGGGCTGGCGCAGTTCCTGTGTGCCAGGTCCCGCTGGTCCCAGTTACTCCCAGTGTTGGGACAGATGTTGGTTCCTCCTCACCTCTGATCCTGGGTGTGTCAGAGCACCTGGGAGTGGAGCTTCCTTTGGGTGTTGGGGGCTGGCTGCAAAGCTTGTGCCCCAAGAAACAATTTTATAATCCCCCTTTCACACTTAAATTTGTGACACTCATTTCACAAATTTAAAGATCTGTGCTTTCTGTGTGGGTCTGAAGCAGAGTCCAGCAGAAAATCTAAGATACAGTCAAATGATGATACTGAACATGTACTGTTTGTAAAGATGTGGGTGAGGCACAGAACAACTAGCAAGAGATGATGCAGTCTGAGGCCTCCGTAACTACCTAAGGAAACTTGGAACCTGTAGCAGCTGGCAAGGTGACCTTTGGCATCCAAAGGGCTCCTAGAGAAACTGAAGCTGCTGGAGATGGTCATATGGCAGCTGAGACCATAGGTGGTTGAGTGGTCACTGCCTCTTACAAGGCCAACAGGAAGAGTACCTCAAGCCTAGAAGAGATGTAATGGCTGAACTCAGCACAAGCTGACAGTTAAATGAGCCCAAGCCATGCTGTATCTACATAAGGCATCTTCCCACCCTGTGATAGGTTGAAGGATAAAGAGATCTCCTTCTACAGGCCCCACCCCACTCCTTCATCCTTGCTGTGTGGTGGACTGCCATTCTTAGTATAGGCCTGTTGTGAGCACTGGTCTGAATCCATGAGGCGGGCCTGGCCAATGAGGGCTTTCCATGTCTTTGTGGCCAAAGCAAACTCATTCAGCCAATTTAGTATCCTATCCTTTTACATATATAGCAGCATAGATTTAGGGAGGAGTTCAAGTGCCTTGTCTCAATGGACCTTAGACTAGAATCCCTATGACCACAGCCCCCCTTGCTTCCCCTACCCAGCTATATCTGCAGTATTGAAAAAGTAATTGTTCAGTGTGTATGCATCGAGTAACTGAATTCCTCCATAGTCTCACAGGTGCCGTGTGATAGGTTTGAACCCAGACTTCCTAATGGCAAGGCTCGTCGTACAACACTCAGATCCCTTTTCCTACACTGAGTAAGTAGATCCATGTAGGTCTCCAAGTTTGAAGATCATTATAAAGTTTGGTGGGGTTTTGTGTTTACAGTCTGGCAAACAGTGTTAAAGAGGATGTATTGTTCCAGCCTGTGTCACCGAAAATTATCTGTGCCAGGTAACTTATCTGTCAGTATGACAGACAACTAGAGTCATTTGGGTGAGGGAAACCTCAACTGAGAAAAGCACCTCCCTCCGATTGGCCTGTAGCCAAGTCTGTGGAGCATTTTCTTGATTGATGTCTGATGGAGGAGGGTTCAGTACACCGTGGGAAATGTCATGCCTAGGCAGAGGCATGTACTGGGTTGCATAAGAAAGCAGGCTGGGCAAGCGAGCCATGGGGACCAAGCCAAGTAAGCAATGTTCCTCCATGGCCTTTGCTTTGGCTCTTGCTTTCAGGTTCTTGCCTTGAGTTCTCTTCATGGTGGACTGTAACTCAAAAGCCAAGTAAACCCTTTCCTCCCCAGCTTACTTTTGATCATGGTTCTTATTCATCACAGCAATGGAAAACAAACTAGGCCATTACCTATCCCAAGAGCAGAGAGGCAGTGAGAGATTTTCATGGTCAACTCCGGGTATATATTTATCGTCCTGATAGGATAAAATGGTGCCACTTCCATTATCCAAGGTTCATGTAGCAGGAATATGGGTGGTCTTAGTTTCTGGGTGACTCACAAGTGATTCCTACAAAAGCCAAGTGACATCACGGAATAACAAGAAAAGCAGATTGTCACATGCAGAAGGGCAGCCACCCGAGAGGTCAGAGTTTAGCCACCTTGTGGTCAGGGTCAAAACTGACTCACACCCTTGTCCTGATGCGAGTTGTGCTGGTCATGCGGAGAGGGTCCCAGCTCTTTTTGTTTTTTTAAATTCAGTGTAGAGTTTTCCAGTTGAGTAAGAGTTTAGCTATAATTTTATGGTTAAAAAATTTGGAACAACATACAGTTTAAATCTACCCTTTAAATGTTTTTCATTCTCTTTAAAAATATCCCGAAGGAATCGCTCAAGTGTAGGAAAAGCCTGTGCTATAGGGCAAAACATGGTTACAAATGGCTGGTGACAGAAACCTAACAGAGGCAGCTCAGGCCTAATTAGGGGTATTCAGAGGAAGACAAATCAAAGCTGAAAATGGTTATTATTTGTTCAGCACGGTTAGTCAACACTCTGTGTCCTTTACAAGTCTCTTCTCAGATCCTCCTAGTGACTTTGCAATGTAAATATTATTTCCCAAATGCACAGATGAGGAAGCAGGGACTCATGGGGCAGGTAACACATCTGATACACACAACTTGAAATGGAATGAGGATTCAAGCCCGGTCTATCCAACCTTCACAACCTTTAGCCTTTAGCCTTTTCCTGGTATAAAAATTATTTTTTAAACCAAAAAAGGATGAAAACATAGTTTTTAATGTAAATTCCATGAATAAAAAAAAGTAAGTTCTTTCTCTTTTAAAGACCTTACTAATTGGTGACAAGGGATACTCTTGTCATCTCCAGTGTATGTCATCCTGTTTGTATTGATGGAAAAACTCACCATCCCAGTGTGAACCGTAAACAGTGTGTAACTATAGATTACCAACATGAGCTCTCACTGTTAGGCTGCTATGATTTTACATTTCCAGCATCTTTGAATCTAGTTTCCCTCCCCACTGAAGAGCATTCTGGTTAGAGCATAAATATGTCTGTTGAGCCTCCTAGTATCATGGGCTACAGCTCAGATGGGGGGCATAGGAGTTCAGCCTGAGGTTGATGGAGCCGGGATTGCTCTCAACCCCTGTGGAGATCCACCAAAACAAAGCTGGGCCATCCAGGCTGGGTAGCTTCGTGAAGGACAACTTCCTGTCAGGCAGCTGAGTTCTCCCTCCTCGTCCCTCACCAAAATCCACATGCATTTATATGCAGGGTGTGTTATCCTCAATTTTGAAACTAGAAAACTGGGTCTCATAAAGGTTAGTGACTTGTAAAAAATATGCTCATGCCAATGGCTGGTGCCATTGTGTAGCATGCAATAGGCACTCCATAAATACCTGTTGACGCATGCAGGTGATACTTTGTGCTTGCTTGGGGCAGAAACAAAGCAGAGGGGAACACTGCAGAAAATAATTGCTATGGAGCTAGCAAGAGGCATACAGAAACTGGTCTCAACAGGACTGTCTCCTGTACGTCAGTCCTGAACATTAAGAAAAGCAGACTGTGTCCTCAGAATGAAATTTGAACGTGTTGCCTCCTTCCTAGATTCAGGACCTACTTGCATTGTTCCATGTTCATTTAAGCACCAGGAGAGTAGAAATAAAAGTAGTAGTTTTTTCTATAGAGTGTACATGCACAGCCCCGGGTCTCAGCTAACCTAGAAAGCCCTGAAGAGTCAGTTTGGAAGAACCCAGTAATCACAGATGGGATGTGAGAGCCAGGAGGCTGACAAGTGTATATGCATACAATTTTTCAAATATAGCATTTTGATGCTTAGGTCTTTGTGATGAGCTCTTTTCCCCCTTTTTGGCCAACTTTCCTTCCTCATCTTATTAGACATTTTCCTTACTTTTATGAATTTAGTTAGAAAATACCATTTCAGAGCAGATGAGATTCCAGTCTTCCAGGATGAAGCTGAGCCCCTCACACTCCCCTTCTGATACTGTTTCCCGAGACAGACTTTTGAAAGGCATTCAGAGTTTTCCAACATGCCTGTGGCTGTTCACAAGGCCCTATTGTTTGTCTGCATCTCCATTGAGACAGGGACAAAGTGAAGGTAACAGAGGCTTTACAGTTCAGACAGAAAGTTCTGCCCTTTTGACCCGGAAATGGAAAGCAAGATGAAGAGGAAGACAGTAAAGAAACGTATCAGGAGGAGGTTTGATTTTTGTACACCTTCCATGCTAGCCCACAGACCTTTTCAAGGTGGAATCGGTCTTTTTTCTTTTTTAAGTGAGACCCTCATTAACAACATCCAGTCGGGCTCTTTGTCATAAAACCCCTCTGTGTGCACAGACAGGACCAAGGCAAGCAGGTCTAGGAGACAGGTGAGAGGGAGGGTTAACAAGGTGGTCCTTGCTGTCCAAAGCAGATGCGCTTTCCACAATCGAGTCTCACATGTTCCCATCTCTTCTTCCAAGTTTCACACTTTGCTTCATCCTGTGTGGCTTCTCTTGTCCTTGTCTAGTTCTCACTTTCCTGTATGGGCTTCCTTCTGCTGCTCTTATTACCTCTTTCCTCCTCCTGCTCTGCCCCATCGGTCATCCCCACAATGAAGGACTTTCTCATTCTCTGTTGCAGGGCTTTCAATTCCCAGTTGTTCTCAGGAGATCCAGGAAGCACGGTCTCCTACTCTTCCGGGTCTGTGGAGTTCAGAGTCACAGATCTAGGTAGACAGCCCGCTAATGCTTGGGACTAACATAGGCTGGCCTTGCATCTGTCACCTGATTCCTCAGTTCTTATTACCCACACTATGGCTTCTCTGGTTCTCCCTGTTCTCATCTATCTGATCACCCACAGAGTAGGCTCTTCCTTGTCCTGCCAGGATACCTACCTTAATCTCTTCTAGAACTGTCTGAGCCCTTATCATTTCTTATATGGCTCATTTTAGACCTTCTGATTCTGCTTTGATTCAACCAACGGTTTCCTTCCACCATCAAATTCGGGCTCTAAACTGCTGAGCAGATCACCTGACTTCCCTTGCTTTGAGATCTTCCATAGCACCCAATTCCCAAGTACAAGTCCACATTCTATTGCAAAACACCATGCCCTTCGCCATTCAGTTCAAACCCACCTTTCCTGCCCCATCTATTCCGGAGTGCTATATACTGGCCATCATGGGTTTAAATTAACAAAACACTTTATCTTAAGGTGTTTTGTCCCAAGACAGTAGCTGGGCTCATTGCCAAGGCCCCTAAATGAAAATACACAGGCTCTTCACCCAAGCTGGGTCTGAGGTGCCCATCTGAGTCTTAGGCAGGTACCAAATGCAAAAAGGTTATACAATCTCTGGCCAGGCCTGTGGGCCACACCTTGGGTCTAGTTTTTCCTTTTTACTATGATGAGGTTTACATGACTTCATATTTAGCTCTCAGAATTAAAAGATGATGGATAAGCTATGCAGACTTCCCAGGGCAGCTGTTCCAGGAGGTGGCACCTTGCTACATTGCCTCGCACAAGCTCTGGCTGGTCAGCTGTGTCTATCTGGAGCTATCATCTCATCCAGGGATGGATGACATCAGACCCTGAAAGAACTGACTCACGCTGCTCTGCTTCAGACATGTCTGATTTATACAGGAAAGCTCTGTTATTAGTCGGCCATGACAAGGCAGACAACTCCCATCTTTACCCCAGTATACCTTCCCCTTAGATCAGTGTCCCAGGCCTATTACTATGTTCTCAGGGTTCTTGGTTGTACTGGCTGACTTTGTGTGTCAACTCGATACAAGCTAGAGTCTTGTGTCTGAGAGAAAGGAGCCTCAGCAGAGGAAATGCCTCCTTGAGATCCTAGCTGTAGGGCAGTTTCTCAATTAGTGATCAGTCGGGGAGGGCCCAGACTGTTGTAGGTGGGGCAATCCCTGGACTGTCCTGGCTTCTCTAAGAAAGTAGGCTGAGCAAGCCATGATGAGCAAGCCAGTAAGCAGCATTCCTCCATGGCCCCTGCATCAGCTTCTATTGCCAGGTCCCTGCCCTGTTTGAGTTCCTGTCCTGACTTCCTTCAATGATGAATAGCAATGTGGAAGTGTAAACCAAATAAACCCTTTCCTCCCTTACTTGTATTTCTCGTCATGATTTTTCATCCCAGCAGTAGAAAGCCTGACTAAGACATTGGCAAATCACATTAGTTATCAAAAGATTGGGTATGTGGATTTGGAATAAGAAAGGCTTGTGATTTAGAGGCCATTGTTTCCTAATGATTCTCTTTTGTCCCATCTGACTGTTAAGAGGGTTGAGTCGCATGCAGAAGAAACTGGCCCTCTTTTTAAAAAGTAAGAAGGGAAGTGTGGTGGGTTGAATATGCTTAGTCCAGGGAGTGACACTATTAGGAGATATGGACTTGTAGTAGGTGTGGCCTTGTTGGAGGAAGTGTGTCATTGTAGGTGTGGGGTAGACTCTTCTCCTAGCTGCCTGGAGGCTAGTCTTTTCTTGTTTGCCTTTAGATTAAGATGTAGAACTCTCAGGTATTCCATGCTTGCCTGGATGCTGCCATGCTTCCTGCCATGATGATAATGGATTGAACCTCTGAACCTGTAAGCCAGCCCCAATTAAATGTTGTCCCTTGTAAGAGTTGCCTTGGCCATGGTGTCTCTTCACAGAAATGGAAGCCCTAACTAAGACAGGAAGGTTACTAGAGCCAGGCTAGCTTAGAGCTTTCCCTGGCTGTTCTGTCTGGAGGCCTGCCCAGCTGGGCTCCATCCTTCCACCATGCTCATTGTCCTGTAGTAGTTCTGTTGCCTGTAATTAGTTTATTGACTTTTTTATCATTGATGTCCTCATTTGACTATGCACTCCACAGAGACAGGGACATTCTTCTTCTTTCTTGTTCTTGATCTTCTTGTTCTTCTTCCTCTTCCTTCTCCTTTTCTTCATCTTCCTATTCCTCCTTCTCTTCTTACTCCCCCTCTTCTTTTTCCTCCTCTCCCTATTCTTCCTCCTCTTCTTCCTTTTCCTCTTCTTCCTTTTCCTCTTCTTCCTTTTCCTCTTCTTCCTCCTCCTCTTCTTTCTCCTCCTCTTCTTTCTCCTTCTCCTCTTCTTTCTCCTCTTCCTTCTCCCTCTTTCTCCTTCTTTTCCTTTGTTCTTCTATCTGCAGAAATTCCAATAGTGCCCTGCTTACCTAGTATTCTCAGAATGATACAGGCTAAATCAATGAATGGAAAAGAGTTGAAAATGTAAGTTCAGGGAATGGCTGCAGATTCAGAGCCTCAATAGCAGGAACTTCTGCCACGCACACTCGTCTATTCCAGTCACATCCAAAATATCAGGGATAAAATCCTGATAAAGGATAAGAGGCAATAAGGATCCAAAAGGAGTTCTGTGCCTCCTGGATATTCAGACAGTCGCTGGTATCTCCTAACTCAGACGTGTTCCAGATCAGTCTTTCCAATCGTCAACACGCCCTCATAATTAGGCATAAAGGTACCCCAAGAAATGATTCGTAAATGGCTAAGATTGGACATTGTTTCCTGGCCAATACAATGTTACCAACCTATCCTGGTTTATTACCAAGCTTCCCATAACTTGTAATTTCTTTCAAGGAAACTGCCTTGCTAGAACTAACAAGGGTCAGGCACATTCCTTAGGACAATAATAGTTTACAATAGCTAGAAATGTTTTACATACTAAAGAGTAATGAAGGGCTTCCACCCAAAGACATTAGCTAGAAGTGTTAGATTAAAACCTCCTAGTCATTGCCTCCAGCAAGAACCAGAGAGTTAGTATAGGAATACCAAATTAGCCCCAGCAGGGAGGGGCACCATTGCTCTTCCGCACAACTAGATATGTGATCTTGGTCAGTAAGATCACTGACCTTAATGTGTCACCTGCCTACGTGGCTTTTGTCATTTGCCCTGCTTGCTGTATGCTACTTAAGCCTGCTTTTCATTTTGTATAGAAGGACTAGGACTAGGAGAAGGACTTGGACTCGCTTGCAGGACTAGCACTAGAACTTAGATGGGCTAGGACTCAGATTCATGCAATCCGCAGTCCCCCGGGCCCAGAGCACTTGGGCCCGGGGGATGCAGCACCAGTTCAGAGGAGATAGCTGCTGCTTTAGACCCAGTATGTTTCAGATAGCCTCAAATGTACCTCAACTATTGAGTTGCCAGATTTATCATTTCTCTTTTGCAATGACTGTAAAAGTCTGATGCCATTTTTAAGAAATACATTCAGATCCTATACTTCATGTGTCATCTCTGCCATCATTTCTTTACCTATGCCTTGTCGACCTGACTAGGACCCCCATTTCTCCCGCGAGTTGAGGGAGGTCCAGATCGGCCGGCCTGCGGCAAACTTCTAAGGATTCTTTGTGTACATGTGGCTAAGGATAAATTAGGATTGCATTTGTCTGTTTCTACTCACAAGCTTTGAAGAGAAAATCAGTTGGGTCAGAAGAGGAGGACAAGCCCGTTCTAGAAGCTACACATTTGAAGTCATGGGATTGGCAAAAACAGAGCTTCATTTGGACAAAAGGAATAGACAAGTAGACCCCTCAAAGAATGGGCACCAAGCAGATGCCCTACTGTTCCACCATTGCGATCATGGTAATTCTGCTCTCTAGAGGACTCTCCACATGATCTACCCATCAATGGTCAATGTCTTTGTTTTCATGATTGAAAGTCTCACTTGCTCAAAGTAGCTCATGAAGTTGCTCAGGGACTGCCAACTTGAGCTACATATGCCTTCTAAGCACATCTCCATACATTTGGTTTTTATTTCCTAGCTCATGAATAAAACATACCTCTAGACTACATTCAAAGGATATATGTTTCCACTTATCCCAGTCTTTGTTCTATATAAACATGAATTTTGATCACACTATTGTGACTGATACTGTTATCTACCCAATAGCCATCTATGGCTACAATGCCTCTGACTCCTTTGCTTAGGATTGGACTAGAGGTAAAACACACACAGTTCTAGACCTACAAAAACAATACAAGGTTTATAAAGGGCTCCCCGAGGATTTCCCTCCTTGTTGAGCAAGTCTATGGGGGAACAAGAGGGTTTGTGTCTTTTTTGTTTCGTTTTCCTTCTCACTGTGTTCTTTGCATGAGAGGCTATATGTCCAGGGCAATCATATTATAGGCATGAGGTTCATACATACAAGGAGAAGGCCAGCATGAAGAAGGTGGCTGAATGAGAAAATATAAAGGTTTAGGTCTATGATGCTATTTTGCAGTCTGTGAATCAACTCTGGACTCTGAAATCAATGAGAGCTATCCATATGGCTCGATCACTCTGCAAGTTTACTGTTTCTTGACATCAAAATTGCCTTCCCTCATATTCCATCCTTACTCACACTTAACCCTTGACTTTGGCAATCCGAATGTATCTCTTGCCACTGTGGAGAATGCTTGAGAAACAAATAAAAACCTACTGAGAATCATTGTAAATGCAATAAACACACACACACATACACACACAATCTTAGTTTCATTTCTGTTGCTATGATAAAAACAAACCAATCAAAAGCAACTTAGGGGAGACAGGGCTTTGTTTACTTTACAATTCCAGGTGGCAGTCCATCACTGAGGGGAAGTTAAGGCAGGAACTCAAGCAGTTGTCACATCACATGCACAGCAGAGCAGTAAGAAATTAATGCACCCACTCTGCCTGCTGCTACTGCTGCTGCTGCTTCTGCTCAGCTAGCTTTCCTTGCTCTTACACAGGTTCAGCCTGTAAAATTGTCCCTCCCATTTTCAGGGTAGGTCTTCCCACCTCTGTCAACATTCAAAAACAATCTTCCTGCCCCCAGAAATGCTCACAGGCCAACCTGTTCTAGATCACTCCTCAACTGAGATTCTCTTCTGAGAGGTTTCTGGTTTGGGGCCAGTTGACATTTAAACCTTACAATCACAGAGGCCATTTGGAGTGGGTAAAAGGATGCTGTTTATGTAAATGTTTCCTATACACTTGTTAATAATGTATCATTTAACTTGTTTCTTATACACTTGTTAATACTGTATCTTTTAATTTGTTTTCTATACACTTGTTAATAATGTGTCATTTGACTTTAAAACTGTGCAGTTACACTGTAACAGGCCCCAATCTAGTGGAATTTAGAATTTCTATACAGAAGGGAGTTAAAAGTGGCGCCTGAGTGGGAGGTGTTGAAATGGCATTTGCATTGTGCTTTGAAGGTGGAGACACTTAAGACTATCCCTATGGAGTGAGGGGACAGCCAGGCAGTCCCATGCCCCCACCTCCACCTTCTCACTAAAGTTGCTTCTATCAGGAAACCAACTTGTTTGTGCATTTTAGCATCCTCCCTTAGGCGTCAAGGTATCTGTTAGGAAGGCTTTGTGGCATGGGCTTAGAGACTGGAGATCTGCTGCTGTCTAAGTCACTTTGCGTTGCAATGCTGAATTGTCTCTCACATTTAACATGGGAGCTCTGTACAAAGAATATAGCTAGACCACAGAGTCTTGTCCACAGTCTTGGTCTTCTGGTTGCTCCTTTCCCACTGTGGCAGTTGTCCTCAGTTTAGAAATGGAACAGAGTGGCTAAGAAGGGCTCCTTGGCATGGAAAGGAACTTTTCTGAGAACATAAGCTTTTCCCTACCAGAGAAGAGGAACAGAACCCTGGAGAGCAGATGAAGAAATAACCACCCACCGCTCAGAGGATCTGCAAAGTAGTACACATAAGGCACCCCACTCCTCACCCTGAGCATGTATTAACCTGGTGCAATAATCCAGCACCCTGCTCTTCTTCCATGGCCTGTGTGAGCCTGATCAGAGGTCACTAGACCAAACCCACCAGGAAGAGCGTTAGATGTTTGAGAAGGAAGGACAAGAAAAGGGATGGCCTCTGTGTCTTTCTGTATGTGTGATTAGAGAATATTTCCAATTTCTCAATAAGCAGGTGATCTCAGAAAGGGGGTCTGGTATCCCAGAGAAAGAAAGTGATATCTTCAGGGATGGGCTGGAGGACCAAGTGAATGGGGCTGGGGTGGCATGGATGTGAAGTGCAAGGTAGCCTTGGGTTTTCCAAGGTCAAAGGGAAAGCAGACCCCAGAAGAAACATGGGAAGTTAGAGCAGGCTTGCATGGAGAAGAGGTGCAAGAAAGTGAAAGAAAAGCTCGTGCTGACAGACAGACCAATGGAAAGGTTTACCCATAAAGAGACTTCTCTGCTCAGGACCAGGATGATGATGTAATCTGTATAACTGAGACACAGTGGTCTGGCAAGCATGGCAAGAATGTGGGCCAGAGAGCCCTAGGTAACCTCAGGTTGCCATGGTGTTCAGCCAAAAGCAACAGCATCAGACAGAGAAAGGAGGTAGCTGGGTGCCTCAAGGATGTCAATGCCTGCTCTGAGGACCAGGACAAAAGAGTCCTGTTCATTCCTTACTATGTCAGCCAATAAGTAGAGTGAGTAGTAGGATGTAGCATTTATGAGAATTTAACATCTGGAAACAAAACAGACACACTAGGGTTCAATTCCTGGCTCCTTCATTTCCTTGCTCTGTGATACTGAGCAAACAGTCTAACCTTTCAGTATTTCATAGTTTTCATATCTAGGCTACTCACAGCACCTGGCTGATAAGGTTACTTATGAAGATTAAATAAGATATGGACATGATATGGACAGTGCTTAACCTAAAGCCCAGGGCATGGTGGGAACTCCATCTTAACCCATTCATTTTTATAATAAAATAAATAACAAGGGTAAAATGAAGAGAGAAGTAGTAGAAACGGGAGAATAGGTGTAATACTGCATGCATAATCAATAGGTGTGATACTGTGTGTGTAATAAAAATAGTGTTGAATGGAAAGAGATGGGAAAGAAGATGAACAGAGGGATATTAGTCAGATATCCCCATTGAGAGTCGTCATGGTTTGTGTTAGATTAGACTTTGGCCTAAGATTTTTGAGCTTCCAAACTGCCTCATGGAAAGACAGGGTTCTACATGGCTTTCAAATGCATGCTCACACACACAGAGAAGACTTTCTTCCTAATAGACCACAGTGAAAACAGCAGCTGTAAGCGGGCCTGGCTACTCTGCATGTTTATGTTCTTCCCTGGCTTCCAGGGGAGTCTTCCAGGAGGAGAAGACACTCTACACAGTCCCCACAGTCATTTCAAACCCACCTTTCTGTTTTCATCTTCATCCAAATGGCTGACCCCTTCTACATCAATGGTTCTCAACCTTTCTCATGCTTCGACCCCATAATACAGTTCATCTTGTTGTGGTGACCCCTCCAACCATAACGTTATTTTCCTTGCTACTTCATAACTGTAACTTTGCTACAGTTATGAATCATAATATACATATCTGACCCCCGTGAAAGAACAGTTCGACTCCAAAGGGGTCTTGACCCACAGGTTGAGAACTGTGATTCTACATGAAAGCACCTTCATGTTCATAAGGCTCCTGCATTTCTCACTCAAAGTCAGCTGGGTATCAATAGTGTGCTCTGAGGAAGGAGGGTGATGGAGAGAGGGTCTACCTGAGGCATCTAAAGATGTTGTGCCAGGCCAGAAAGGCAGAATCAATGCTGGGAACAAGCAAAGCCATTACTTGGTTGTGGAGCAAAATCATGCAAGACATCCAGAGAGGGATGCAAAGCCAAATGAAGCTTGGCGCTCAGTGGCTGGGAGGATCATTGGAGACAGGATATGGAGCAAATTAGGGCCCAGGTCACTCAAGAGTTATTCTTGGGGCAGGGCTTGTAAAGGAAGGTTTTACACCTGCAATGTGGACATTTGGAATCTTACTTCAACCTCAAATCTAGACCATAAATATCTAGCTTTTGGGTTTTCTTGTAAAACACTCAATCCATGTTTCCTAATCTCTTTGGCTTTCCTTCCCTCCTGCCCAGCCTAGATACCATTGGTCATTAGTTTGAACTTCACTCTGTTGGCCCAAAACATGATCTCTAACTTCCCAGACTTCACTCCACCAACAGCAGTGCCTCCACCCAACTCAGGGCCACCAAGCACCACTGATCAATGCCTGACCCAAAGCAGAGCCAGATGAGGATCTTAAAATGCTCCTGACATTCTGTGTCCAGCTTGTCCACACCACACCAACTTTCTCCCTGGTCTTCATATCTCTGAAGACCCTTATTCCTAATCTTGGGAACCATGTTCTGCAGGTTCTTTCTATTTCCTGCAGGGATCTCCTGCAGGATGTCCTATTTCCAGCAATCTTTGTGTCTTTGTGTATCTTCACTTTTCCCTCTCTCCTGAGTACATCTCAAACCTTAGGCATGTCCACATTTCACCCATCTTTTAAGAAAGGAACCTGAAGACTTGGGTGGAGGTGAGAACATGATAATATTCAGGGTGCCAAGGAAGGAAGGAGAGACGTCAACCAGATAAAGAAAATGAGCTGCAGGGAGGTCCATTTTCAATTGCCCAAGACCTTGGCAAGAGAAATCCCATGGGAAAGCAATAGAAGGACAAACAGACAAGGGGTATGCCTTTTCCACAATGGATGTAAACCCTTCTGGTGCTCTTCCTGTGGGTAGGGCCACTTAGCTCACGTACCATGTAGCTTCAAGCTCCCACCCACATCAGGCTGGTGAGATGGTCAGGGGATGAGATGAAGAAGTAAGTGAAGACTTGGGTCTTCAGGAAATGTAGGTAGGACAGTCTCCAGCCAGTGACTGCAGCAGGCAGGTGGAAGGGCTGAGCTGCCTGGCAGCAGATAGCATTTGCACTGAAGAAATGCCATCAAAGCAGATTTCTTCAGACCCAGGAGGGTCTATAGAAATAGACCCCTCTCAAAGACAATTCTACAGAGGAAGAAAATGACAGTATTAGCAAAACATTTGCAGAGCAACAAAGAAAAAGGGAAAGAAAGGACTCTTCCCTCTGTCAGATAAAGAAGGAGTGTGTCCCTCGCAGGAACAATGCAACA
>NW_022196910.1:20922184-20926849 GCF_008632895.1 Mastomys coucha
AAGAGAACAGCGTTTCCTTGGAAACGTCTCAGCCATGGGAATAGAATAGGCATCCTGCTTTGCTTGAAAGAGCCACGAAAGAGGGTGAGGCCAGCAATCTTACAGGCCTTCCGTGGACATTTATCTGTGAGCAGCCTTCGGCCCTCTGACACCTCCATTTTCTTCCTTTCTTTTTTCTTTTTTTCCTATAATCCTACTTCCCAGGCTCCTGGGTAGGAATCACACCTGAAGGGTCATGGGAAGGTGCTTGGGAACTGATGGAGCCTCTGCAGTTACCACTGGTGAGAACAGAGGCTGGAAGACACTCCAGTAAGCCGCTGACCTGGACTCCATGGGGCCAAGTGGGTCCGTGTACACAGACGGCAAGTCAGGAGGGTATCAAGGGTAAGAGAGTAACGTGAGGGCCGGATGTCACCAGGGGGAAATGAAACTCTGAAGAAAGGAGACAGGAGGAACAGCTTTATTAAAGACACACGAGAGAACTGCCCTTGGCATGAAGGAGACTTTTTAAGGTCAATGCTGGCTGGGGGATTCTGCACCAGGGGCTTTCCTCTCTGCCACCTCAGAGGACCGACAGTAAGATTTTATTTAAAGATTATGCAGCCCTTAGCTGGGCATGGTGGTTCATCCTTCTGACCTCAGCACTAAGAAAGTAGAGATAGGAAGATGATAAGTTCAAGACCAAGAGTGACACCCTGCCTCAACAAATAAGGAAAACAAACAAACAAGAAAACAGGGCTGGAGGTATAGCCTGTGCAGGCCCTTGGCTTCACTTCAGTGCTGACTTTGTAAATGGGAAAGGGTGATGAGACACTGCCAGTCATGTGTCCCTCTAGAGAAGAGCCTGCTGCATGTGGTGAGAGAGAAGCTGCCTGCACAGGCTCCTGGGTAACTGTGTGGCGCTTAATTCACTGCACAGCCACAGCGAGACCATGGTAAGATAGATGGCTATGATCATGTCAATCGGAAAGAACGAAAATAGATCCTGTCCCTAGGTAAATCTCTGCAGCCCTTTGGATTCAAGGCAGTGAATGAAGGGGGGCGGGGGGGTACTGTGCAAACTTTTATTTTGAACCAATGTAGTTTGTGACTGAAAAGATAAGATCAGAAGGGAAGGCTTATCCAGAATAGCAGTTCACAGCCAGAAGGTCCTTGGCAGAAGACTGGAGACATTTTTATTTGTCAGAAGACAGAAATACTGCTGGCATATACAGGGCAGAACCCACAGCGGTCAATCACCTACAGCAAACATATGGGACAGCAGCCTCCTATGGCAAAGGACTGTGAGACTGGGGTTGGATGCATAGCTAGGCAGTTAAGAGCCCTTGCTGCTCTTGCAAAGGACCAGAGTTTGGTCCCCAGCACCCATTCACATGGTGGCTAACCACCACATGTACCTCCTTGTTTCGGGGGCTCTGATGCCTTCTTCTGGCTTCTACAGGTTGTCAGAATTCATTTTACTAGTTCCAAGGCTAGGAAATCCTGATGTGAACCAAAGCTGGGTCCTTGCCATGCTCTCTACAGTATACATCAACACACCAAGCCAGCCCACCTTCACGTGTGGGGTACTTCTGACTCTGAAGCAGTGGAGAGACTAAAATGCTGGTTAGTGGCTCAGGTATTGGTTTAGGGCTGTCAGCAATCTTTACCTGGGACTGGCTTGTATTTGCTGATCACAGAGGTCACCGGGCTTGGAGGATATGTTAATATATCGGTAGAGGAAGTGATATCCTAAAAACCCAACAAAGTACTAGTTTTCCAAAAGTGAGAATGAAATCTATTTGGGGGGAGGGCAGTTTCAAGACAGGGTTTCTCTGTGTAGCCCTGGTTGTCCTGGAACTCACTCTGTAGACCAGGCTAGCCTAGAACTCAGAAATCTGCCTGCTTCTGCTTCTCAAGTGCTGGGATTAAAAGTGTGTGCCACCACCGCCCAGCTCAGAATGAAATCTTTATAGAAGAAAAACTGGTAAGACTGAAGGGTGAAGGATCAAAGGGAACATTTAAACCCAGCCTGTGGTCAAGACTAAAAGGTCTGAAGACCGAGATGGGGTCTTTTAGCTTTTCTCAAGCTGGGCAAAACCATATTAAATAACCCAATGTGGAGTTTTACATTGCAGGAAAAAAAAAGATATAATGATCCATAGGAAAGCCACACTAATAGCTTCAAAATAAAAAGATATTCTGAAAAACAGCAAAAGGGGACTTGGGTTATTTAACATGGGAAAAAAGATGACATAGTGTGCTGGTATTTGAACACAAGAGAGATAAACATGAGAAGAAAAAATGGCCAAATGTTTTTCATCTTCATGGAGGAACAAATTATGGGAAATGGGCTGAGATTGTCACAGATTTGCTTAAAAAAAAAAAAATTACACCAAGAATTGACCTGGTCATAGGCCTGGGGTAAGGGGGAAGATACGGTGACTTCTCATCCCCAGATCCCTATTTTATAGTTCCTTCTGCTGATCCCTTCCCATGAACTAGCTAATTAGCTGGAAATGGAGGCATCTGTTGTGTTGCAGTGTGGTCTTCATAAATGAGTTTTCTAACTAACCCATTTGATAGATTTCCATCTCTTCGTTTATTAGATTGTCTGGTGGCTTTCAGGGTCGTGTTGACATAGCCTGTAATTTTATAGGATTCGTTTTTCTCCGTGGAGCATGGCCATGAACCTATCAATTATAGTATGCCTGTGGGCCACCAAGTAGGCCTTGTATTGACCATACTGTTTAACAGTTTATTTTATGAGCGGACTGATACCAGCATATATTCCATGTCATCTGAACCTGTTATTCAGATCAGAGCAAACAAGGAGAGGAAATGGCCCTGGGCTTTGGTTATGGATTAGACCCTGAGTATGTGTGTGTGTGTGTTCTCTCAATTTGAAGGCAAACATGTGAGTTTGAACAGGGCATTGGGGTGCGATATTGGAAAAGGGAATGAGATATTATGATTTCTAGTCTTGTACAGAAGTTGGTCAGTCCCCTGTCCAAATGAATTTACTGACTCGTAGATGGAGGAAGACTAAATCTATTGGAGCCGTGTCCTAAGCTGAAGGAGCATCAAACTTTTGCACTGTTGTGGACTGCCCTGTGCAAGTGCTTTAACCTTAGTATAGTCATAGCCCAAGAGGGAACGGAAGTAGGTTGGCCTCATCATCAACTGACTGTTTCGTTTTTTTATGAAAATAATTGCTCATGTCTGAATGTTCTTTCTCAGTAGCAGTATTCACCAATGCCTCAGAGTTTCTCAAGGTATAGACGGTAACAAAAAAAAAAATCACAGATGTTCATATGAAATGGTACACATTGGAACTAAACAAGTCTTATCAAGGGAGACTTCCATCCGAGCTTGATCCCTTCACCTGGCCTTGTCACCTAGGCAGTATGTTTGCTTGTCCCCTAAACTTGAATCCCCACATTGTTCTTTGATAATGTAGACCCTGACTCTCAGTCAGCTCCAAAACTGCTTCCAAGCCTTCCTAACCCTTAGGTAATCAAGGAATGAGTTTTGACTGAAGGGATGTTAGTCAAAGAGATTACAGCATCTGCTTCTTTCTTCTTTCCTTCCCCAGGGCTAGGATTCAGGCAGGAGAGCAGGGCCTGAGCAGCAATCTTCAACTATAAGATAGAGCTTTGCTGAGGACAACAGGGAGACTCACGATGCCAGAAAACTTGGGTTTCTCTTGGGAAGCCACCATGTCAGCCTTGGAGTGCTTAGGCTTTGACTGTGTAGGACAGAGAAATAGACTTCCATTTATTTAAGCCAGTCTTATTTAGAGAGTAACCTTTGGACACTTTAACCTTTGGTATAGGTGTGTCTCATTTGGTGAAATGTGTGTGTGTATGTGTGTGTGTGTGTGTGTGTGTGTGTGAGAGAGAGAGAGAGAGAGAACTTCACACTCTGTAATGTGAAGTACATGCAACTCAATATTTTTTCCTTCATTAACTAGAGGTTGTAAACCAGATGGTAATGATCCTCTAGCATGGGGCTAAACAACATGAGCTCTGCGGAAAGATAGACCCACAGAATGACCAGGTATCATCCTGATGCCTCATCTGGTTAGGTAGGTAGCAACAGTCCTTCCCTTACCAGATGTTGTAAGGATCCCAAGAGGCCATACAAGCAAGGGTCTAAAAACAGCGCTTTAGTACATGGCACTCCCAGACACTGAATATATATTAGCTGCTGCAATTAAGTAGTTTCCCTTTAGGGGTTGGTGGTAATGCTGAAGAAAGGGGGGGAAGGGAGGAGGAGGGCTACTAGAGTCATTTTAGACATCTAAATCACCTGCTAAGTCATCTAGAGTCATCTCACAGCAGAGAGCGGCAGTCTGGGTTACTGGCTCACTCCCCCTGGCTTGCTTAGCTTGCTTTTTCGCACAGACCAGAACCACCTGCTTGGCACCATCCACAGTGGGTTGGACCCTCACATAGGTCAAGAAAGTACCCCTACATATCTATAGACTTGCCTACAGGCCAGTCTTAACAATGGCATTTTCTCAATTGAGGTTCTGAGATCTAACTTGTGTTAAGTTTACAACAACAATAGTAAAACCTAGCCAACACATATATCATGTTTCTGTCAATTGGTTTCCAGAGGAAGTTTGAGTAAGAAAAGTCAAATTCTCCATGTAGCTGTTGATTTCATTTTTTTTTTTTTTTT
>NW_022196910.1:20926860-20933528 GCF_008632895.1 Mastomys coucha
CAGAAATCCGCCTGCCTCTGCCTCCCAAGTGCTGGGATTAAAGGCGTGCACCACCACCACCCGGCTGGATTTCATTTTCTTAATGGAGCTGTCTGCTCTGGCTTCTCTTTGGGAATCAAGGACATGGTTGTGGTTGCTTGTGATTCTCCTCCTCTCAGACAGCCATCGTCATCCTAGCTCATGGTGATGCTACCAGGGCAGGTAGGGTCAAAACCTGGGCCCCAGGCAGCCTCAATGAGCTAGGCCCAGGCACTCATCCTCAACGTCCAAATAAAGCAATATTGAAAAACAGAGAAAGATTTATTCCATGTGGCCACATTGGGAAGAGGAACAGAGAGGTGCAACCCCACCCCTCAATCCTGTTCCTTCACCCTCTCCCTACCTCTAATCTCCAGAGTCCTGGAGGTTTAAATAGAGGGCAAGAGTAATGCATAAATAGATAAGCAATCTGGGTCAAGGTCCCACCCGTCATTGTCTATCATCATTCCTTCCCACAAGGTGTCCTGACAGTTGTCCAAACTATGTCAAATCTCTTCCTGGAGACAAGCCCCTCCTCAAGCTGCACCATGACTCAGCCTTTCTGGCTCCTAGCATGAGAGTCCTAGAAAAACTCAAATTTCTTGAGTTCCATTGTCTCAAGCGTCTGATAGCCTAAAGGAGGGTAAAAATATCTCTCCTTCAATAGACTCTCTTCATCTGGCAGGATTTTCAGAGATGGGTCTTGAGGAGGTAGAATTTTGAGAAATACATGGAGTTAAATCGTCTTGGCCCCTTCTTTAGTTCAAGCTTGTTCTAAAACTCCAAGAGATCCCTTCATTGTGGGGTGTCAGGGAGGCACCAATCCTGGGTGGCTCCTATCAAATTTGTGGTTCCTACTTCCATTGCCTGCTTAGGCTGGTGCCTTCTGGAACATTCCACTGGGACCTTTGATCTTTCAAGGAAGGATTTCAATGTGAAGCTGCCCTGCTCTCTTCTCAGACACAATGACAACCGGGTTCTTTAGCCACCTTAAGACTGGCAGGGACACAGAGCCGGCCGAGTGGTCCAGCTGCTGTCAGGATCCTAAGCAAGAAGCTGTATTAAGCCAGGCGATGGTGGCACACGCCTTTAGTCCTAGCACTTGGGAGGCAGAGGCAGGAGGATTTCTGAGTTCGAGGCCAGCCTGGTCTACAGAGTGAGTTCCAGAACAGCCAGGACTACACAGAGAAACCCTGTCTCGAAAAAAAAAAAAAAGAAGCTGTATTAATAGGGTACTGCTGAAGAAGCATTTCCAGGGAAGGGTTCTAAAGCACCGAGAGACTTCTCTGAACAACCAGCATTAGCAGAAAGAAAACATACAAGGGGAAAGGCAGACTATCTTCCCATCCCTTCCAGGTGACCACACGGATGTCATTCGGAGGAGGAGGATCCGCTCACAGCTGCAGGGGAGACAGCCTAGGGGATGGGGCTTGGAGGAGGTCAGGTAACTAATTAGCAATAAAATATTGTGTTATTTTAATGGATTTGGTGGTACCTGTGATATTCACCAGCTTTTTTAAATTCCGAGAATACTCATTTCCTATCCAAACATGCAATTGTTTACTCTTTCCCCTAAAGAGTCTCCAAAATTGGATGGGCTACAGGACTCAGGATATCTTTGCCCAGAATAGAGTTGATAAGTATACCAGTGAGGAGGACATATCTTGGTTGGACTTTTAAATGAAGACGGACTGGTCATGTTGAGTCGCCCTGTTGGCCAGCTTCATTTGTCAGCAGGGACGAGGCCTCTATCTCACTGAGAAAATGACTAATCCTTAAGATGGGAGGGATCCGCTCACACTTCTCTCCGGCAGCTTTCTGTCTGTTTCATAAATCTGCATACTTACTTCCTGTGTGACTAAAGTGACTAAAAAGTCACAGAGAAAATAATTTTTCACTTTTGGCCTTTCTGGCTGGGGTGAGGACATGAATAAAGTAGAGTTGTCTGCTGTGTGTGTGTGTGTGTGTGTGTGTGTGTGTGTGTGTGTGTTTTCTCACAGGCGCATTGGGTTTTCATGTTGAGGCCAAAGACAACTTTAGCTAGAATTCTTCAGGTCCCATTCACCTGCTTTTTGAGGTAGGGTTTCTCACTGGCTGGGAGCTCACTAAGTAAACTAGACTGGCTGGCCAGCAAGCCCCATAAACCTACCCATCTCTGCACTGGGATTACACTAGTCCACACCATCATGTCTGGCTATTGTTTCAGTGGGGTCTGGGTCTTGAACTCATGCTCTTGAACTCATAAAGGAAGTAAGTGCCTTACCTGCTAAGGGTCTGCCTCAGTACAAGTTGACCCACTTCCAAATCAAGCACCGAAATGGGCTAGCTATCCATCTGGTGTCGTTCTTGGCTAACTCTTTCAGACCTTCCCTCAGGTGAGAAGCTGGCAAGCATTGAGAAGGAGAGGAAAGGTCGCAGGCTGAGGAATGAGGCTGCATGTGGACATGTAGTCCTCACTGCTCTCCATGCAACCTCTTACCAGAATGTTCCAGAAAACCTGAGTTTTCTAATGGAGAATTGTCCCTTGTCCCCTAGTCAGTCTCTATGCAAGACAAAGTTGCTTTAACAATCAGACCATACCACCCCTTTGCTTAGAATCCACCATGAATGTAAAAGTCACATCCTTCTGACCTACAAGGTCATTCATACCCACACTGCTGCTTCAGCATCTTACGACATTGCCAGAACAGCCCTGTGCTTTAGTCATGTCTTGCCCCTTCCTTCCCCTCTCCTCCCCCCTCTCCCTCGCCCTCCTCCTCCCCTCTTCTCCTTCTTTCTCTGTCTTCTCTCCATATAATAGCTTTATTAAGATATTACTTGGGGCTGGTGAGATGGCTCAGCAGGGAAGAGCACCGACTGCTCTTCGGAAGGTCATGAGTTCAAATCCCAGCAACCACATGGTGGCTCATAACCACCCGTAATGAGATCTGACGTCCTCTTCTGGTGTATCTGAAGACAGCTACAGTGTACTTACATGTAATAATAAATAAAAATAAATAAATAAATAATAGTAGTTAAGGTCATTGAGATAAGTAAGACCATTGGAGTAATGAGATGAAGATGCAGGTGAAATCTGGAAGGTTATAATTATTTAAAAAAAAAAAGGTATTACTTATATGATGTACAATTCACATATAGCAGTTCAGTGGGTTTTAGTATATTCTCAGAGTTGCGATACCAACACCACAACCAATTTGAGAAAACTTGCCTTTTCAGTATTTTTTTTAATGTTTATTTTACATGTATGTGTGTGTGCCTGCTTGTCTGTATGCCCACCATATGCTTGCAAGTGCCAACCAAGTCCAAAAGAGGATGAGAGATGCCCTGGAACTAGAGGTACAGGTTATGATGAGCCATCCTATGTGGGTGTTGGGAATTAAACCCAGGTCCTATGCAAGAGCGGCAAGTACTCTTAACCACTGAGCCATTTTCTGGCCCTCTGGCTCCTGGAATTACCCACCTTGTTCTTTGGAACAAAAGGTTAAGGAATGGATAAGAATTCAGCATCATATCAAATGATCAAGGAGCTTCTCCCCCAGCTCAGAGAGCGCTGCTCAGCAGCTGTGGCTGTGCTCTTGGTCTGGCCTCCCCTCACAGCAGAGACAAAGGGCTGCCTCTCAGTCTGCAACCACATGAGTGTGATGAGAGAGCCCTTCCTAGTCCTACACTTGGGTTTTCTCAGAGTCTCAGTAATATGATTCATAGGCCAACCTTATTACACCTATCTTGTAAGGACTTCCACACTGTGAGCTTTAGTGGAAAGAGATGTGGGGGAGGGCACTGGTGGGCAAATCTGTCTGCTCAAAGCATATTTTAAATGTGTACATGTAAGGAAGTATCATAATGAAATTCATTATTTTGTATAACTAACTAATCAATGATATACACTAATCAATAATATCTATTAACAGCTGATTGATTGCAGCAGCATACACCTGCAATCCCAGCCTGTGGGAGGTTGAAGCAGAAAGATTATGAATCAGAAGACAGCCTAGGGTCCACAGTGAGACCTAATCAAAAGAAAATAAGATTTCTGATAATGATTCCTGGGGTTCTCAAAAACCTTAAAGACAATTATACAATCATTCAAATGACAGTGTTTTGAAGACTTACTGGACCCCCAAGTCCCCAGAAGCCGTACTCTTGGGTTGAAACCAATATACACCACTGACTAAGTAGAGTTGCTAGGGTTCTGGGTTGGGGTGAGGGCTGTGGCTCAAGATGTGAGCATCGTTGTGACCTCCCACACCTCCTGTCTTCTTAAAAGCCAAGTAAGCTAAAAGACAAGACTGCTCCTTGAGAATTAACTTGGCTTTGTGAGTTTTCTAATTTCCCAGGGGCCAATACTGATGTGCAAAAAGTATTGCTTCAGGGCTGCCTGTTTTAAAAAAGCAATATTTATTTTAATGGAGTAGCAGGTATGAAATCCTTGTTGTATCTTTTAAGCTCTGGAGTCAATTTTATGAATCTTGTGCTACTTAGAGAATTTTACTATGGGATAATGGAAGGTTTGTTCACAGTTAGTTCCCCTCAGAATTAACAACTTTAAGTTTTTTTTTTTTAACTGCATTGGTAGATTTCCTAATTTTGATTTGCTTTTCAATGACAGCTATCAAGGCCCCTACTGTGCGCAAATGCAAATGAACAGGCCTAGCTCAGGGTTTGTATTGTTGTCTCCATTTCATACACACACACACACACACACACACACACACACACTCGGGGAAACTGAAGTATCAAGAAGAATTCTCAAAAGGCCACTCAACAATATCAGAACTAAGTTTGGAGCTGTGAAATCCGGCCCTAGAACCCTGGTTTGGGATCTCACCCACTATATTAATTGGATGAGTACTTCATACATTCCAGTAAAACTAATAAACTTAAGAGCACCACTGTGAGAGAGTTTGAGACTAGCCTGGGCCACATAGTGAGACCCTACCTCAAAAACAAAGAACGTACAGATGCACACACACTTACTGATGTGTTTACAAAGTGATAAGGAGAGACAGAATATGTTCTATGGGGGTATAGTCAGGTATAGGAGAAGGGGATGTCTCAGTGGGCCCATGCTGAGGCATCCCTTCCCCCTGAGGGACCAGCCTCAGTATAGAATAGTATAGAATAGAGTTTATTCAGGGCATGGGGAGGGGAGTTAAGAGGGTAGCAGAGGCAGAGAAAGGCAGAGAGAGGGAGAGAGAAGAGAAGTAGAGGCTGGCCATGAACATGAGGAGAGAGGGGGGAAGGGAAGATCTCAAGAGGGCAAGAGGGAAATGCAAAAGTAAGCAAGAGGCTAGAGAGAGAGAGAGAGAGAGAGAGAGAGAGAGAGAGAGAGAGAGAGAGAGAGAGAGGAGGGGACAAGCAGCCCCTTTTATAGTGGGCCAGGCCTACCTGGCTCTTGCCAGGTAACTGTGGGGTAGAGTTCAGACAGAATGCTAACACTTACATTGTGTATGTGTAAGAGGTGCCAATCCATAGCTAGTTATAATATTTTGTGAAGATGATCAGTAACCCTTCCAAGACTGTTATCATTCCTGAAACTCAAAGCTTCCTTTTGACAGGGGTACAAGGTGATGAGTCAAGAGCTTTTCTGAACGGATGAACATAGGAGGTTTTGTCAGAAACTAGATAAGTCCGGGCTTCTGGTGGTGCATTTGGAGCTGACTGATTTATCATTACAAGCAAAACACCGCAAAGTTAATGTCACCATCGGGAGCTAATTAAATCGGGCGAACTCTGTTGTTCATGAAAAGCTGACTTTCTTCCTGACACCACTGGCCCCTGAGAGCAGCTGCCTCTCACAGACCTTTCTGGCCTTTCTTCACAGCTCATTGGCCTTTCTTTTCTTGATTCAGCTCTCAGTCTAGTCTAGAGTTTCTAACCTCAACACTACCATCCTCTGGGCTGGCTGAATCTTTGCATAGTGATTGCTTGGGTCTCTACCTACTAGATAAATATCAGGAGCACTTACCCTCCCCAAATGGTAGCAACTGGAATTGTCTTTGTGTATCACCAAATGTCTTTGCAGGGCCAAATTTGACCCCAATCAGGAGCCATTAGGATAAGGAAGAGTGGGACCCACAGGTACTCAAATTAGAGCTGCATATAGATTCTTCCATGGTAACCCTGACAGCGTGAATTAAGCCTCCAGCAGAACAGAGCGGGATCTGACGGCCCCAAAGGTGAGAAATTAGACACTTTGCCTTTTGTATAGCCAGTGCAATTAGCAGGCTGATTCCACTTAAAAAAAAAGACTTGTCACATTTCCAAACTTCTCACCAATTGATGTGACTATTCTCAGGATATGGTAATTAGTTACCAACTGTATGAAAGACAAAATGCACAGAATTTTAGAATTTGGATAATATAGGGGTAAAGGGTGGTAGGGGAGGGGCATAGAACTCAGATGCTAGGTTTAGAGTTTATAGTTCCAAGTCTTCATCTGTGATAGGGAAACATTAAGGTCCCAGACATGTATGTAATTCTGTAGGGTCTTGACCTGGGCCCACAGATCTGCTCCCACTGAAGACTCAATCCATCATCTATCGGCTCCATCCGTTTCCATAGGAGCCTTGCTAATTGGGATTCCTGGACCTCACACTGGTGCCATTTAGTCATCCAGATCTGCAACCTTTCAAGCTTTCATCCATAAC
>NW_022196910.1:20933538-20941129 GCF_008632895.1 Mastomys coucha
TCTTCCCAGCACACCTAGAAGCTGGGACTGATCTGAGGCCGTCACAGCTTACAGATGGCCGGTCGTTAGGGAGAACACTGTTCTACACAATCTTTGTTTTGGATGCCAAAGAGGATTTCCTCTTTCCAGGGCTGCCCACTGCTGTCCCCTGGACCAGCAGCATGCTTCCTGAGGCCTGGCAGCATCTGCCACTGTGACCTTGGGTTTTGGTTTCCTTTGTCTCTAAGAGCAGATGTCCAAGAGGAGGGAGTCCAACCAGGGGACAGATGGGCTAGAGAGGTGGCTGTGTCTCAACTGGGGACTGCTGGCTGGTAGAATATGAGGTAAGGGGAGCTGAGCTGAGCCAGGTCCCGCTGGGGTGGGGGCAGGGCTCAGCAGACCACAGTGACCTTTGGGACCAAGTGTGAGGGGAAGAGGAAGCCGGTTTTGCTGCTCTGGGCTCAGGACTTCCTGAAGGCGGGGCTCCTGTTCTTTGCTTTCCTCTGTGTGCACATCAGCAGGTCAGCAGAGATCATATACTCAACCATGGAGGAGGGTCAGAATTTGCAACACCAGAGACTCTGGTAATGGCTCTCTCTGGGCTTTCTGCACTCTGAAAACTAAGGCTTTGTTTATAGCTAGAGACTGACTTTCCTGACATTTAATAAATGCCCCTGATGTGGCAGGACTAAGCTAAGACCTAGGCCCATATGAACTTAGCTAGCTTCTAGCTTCAGTGAACAAAATTCACTTTGACTCAAACATTGCTTTTTGTCCCAACGTGGAACATACCTTCTCCTTTGTCCTCATTTCCTGATTCCTTCTCTTCTTCTCTCCCAAGAGTCTGTTCAGCGCTGTCTCCCAGAATTGTCTCAGGTCAAGCAGTGGGCAGAGTCCCAGGCCTGGGCCCTCTCCTCTAGTTGACCCTGGGGTGCCAACTCTCTTACTAAGCTAAGCACAGTAACTGTGGCCTTTTGGGTCACCTACATTTCTCTCATAGAGGACCTTTGCATATTTGGTGGTGTCTAGGGTGGTGGTGGGGTCAGATGTGAACACAGCCAATCTTGTTTAATTCTCTCACCAATCTTGTCTACCTCTCTCACTCTGGAAGAACCTGTACGAAAGCATTCACCCTTCAAATGGTGGGGAGCTAATCAGAAGGGAACACTTCTTTTGAAGTTCATTCTCTTCTGTGGACCCAGCCACTGTGGACTTTTGACTTCTTCCTTTGGGTCTCCCTCCTGGGCAGTCCTCCATCTCCTGTCCCCAGCTCAGTGGGAAAGAGAGCATAGGAGCTGAGCAAGGGGAGCTGGCATTCAGACTGACCTGCCTGTCACTCCCAACAGCTACTCTGTTTTCTCACCTATAGAGGAGGATACAAAGAAGGGCTTGATGTGTAGAGAGAATGTTCACAGCTCTGCTTGGAAAGGCATCCCTGTTCAATATGACAAACAGGGTTTCATCTTCAGGACACGCCCCGCAAGACAAAGGAAGGATTTGTTTGCAGCTCCAGGAAGGAAGTAGAGGGCCTGCCTGGAGGGACAGGAAACCCAACTCCAGAAAGGATCCCTCCCTAGGATGACCCCTCCCTCCACCAAAGTTGGAATCAACTTTCCCCAACTATAGAGTAACTTTTGGAATGTGATGGTAAAAACAGAGATCAGACTGAATTCTGTCTCCAGGGAGCTGGGGGACAGAAATACAAAGGCAGCTCAGGATGAGATGGTAGGGGCTAAGGGTACCCCGGGCTGTCATCAGAGGCCACAAGGAGCACCACAAACTTCAGAAAAATTGGGGCGCTAAGCTGGCCACCTGGTTACACAGGCAAGATTGTGGGTTAGCGCGATCTTTCTGTTTCCTGCTTTCTGGGCCCTTTCTCAATTTTCAGTCTCAGTTTTGATATCACTTGCCCAGATTTCCCAAATACGGGCTAGGATTGTAAACCCAGGGCTCCTCACAAGGGTTCTTCTGGTGGTAGGAAGTGTCTCCCCCAGTTATAATTGCTCAGAGGAGTATCTGGTTTCCCACTAGACTGCTCACTTGGCAAGGTCAAAGGTAAATGTTTTCTTCCACTGACATCGAATGAAACACATGAATGGTGGTTGTGGGAAAAGTATAGTCTTTTTATGTCCTATAGAGAGCAGGTTCACATCTCTACTCTGCCACATATAAGCTGTGCAGTGCTGTCTGAGCATGCTACTTAACCTCTCTGAGCTCTATTCAACCCCATGAACAAATGGAGGGTATAGGGTCAGCCAACAGCCTCAGGGAGAGAGGCTCAGAGAATGTTGGGTCCTTAGCCCAGCTTCTGTCCCACTTCTACCTCCTTGTCACATCCCAGGTCCTGGCCCCTCCCCTTTCTTACTACTGCTTCTCTTAGACTTGTGAAGCTCTTTCTGTGTGCCAGGTGGTGTTCTAAACCAGGAGCAGCAAACTACAGCCTGTTTACCAGACCTAGTCCAGCACCTGCTTTTGTACCAGACTATCTATAAACTAAGGAAGGGTTTTTACATTTTTAAATGCTTGCAAAAAAAAAAAAAGATTAAAAGATTTCATGACACATGTAAATGACTTGAAATGCAAATTTCTGTGCCCATAAATAAAATCTTACTGGTGGACCAGTTATATTCATTCTTTTTTGTGCTGTCTATGACTGCCTATCTTGTCCCTTGGGGCTGCTGGACCATAATTTGAGTTGCCTATAAACAATAGAGAGTTATTTCTCACCTTTCTGGGAGCTGGAATGTTCAATGCACCTGTACTAGGTACTTGGTAAGAGCCTTCAGATTCATACCTATGGTGTCTTTTTACTGTGTAATCGCAATGTGGAATACATTACAGCTCTCTGGGGTCCCTCTTATAAGGGTTCCACTCATGTGTCCAAACACCCTGGCCCCCTCTCAATACTATCTTGGGGATAAGGGCAAAACATTTTGGGGGAGACACAAGCAAGCAGATTCTAACTGTTGGTCATCTTAGAAAGAGGCTGTGACCCAATGAGTCAAAGGTATCTACCATCTGGCCTTGTGGGAAAATGTCTTTTTATGTCCTGAACATTGGTCTCTGATGACCACATCCCAGTGAGAATCAAGTGAAGTCACTGTGGTTACAGATGAGGGTCCTGAGGGGAAACAGGCCGAGGGATACAGCATTCCACAGTTTTTAAGTCACAGAGACAGCATCGAAGTGGGAAGGTGACTGGAAGGAGTTTTAAGACAACGGTCCACAGTGTCGAATGACAAGGCAAGGAGTCTGGGCTTGCTAGTTTCCAGATCAGGAAAGGGGTATAATAAGGGGAGATGCTAAGGTGACCCAGTGTGACCCTGAGCTCGAAGGGAAAGGGTAAAGGCAGATATGGAAGCATCTGTTACAGGTAGTGGCAGCTCTCAGTGTGACCTGTTCAGCTCAGATGATCAGGAAGCGAAGAGTTCGTGTTGGCCAAGTTGCCAGCAGCACTGATGGAGCCCCAGCTGCCGTGCCTCCCATGAAACTGTGAGCAAAAATTAGAACCTGCTTGGTTTTGTTTTGTTTTGTTTTTTTGTTTGTTTTTTGAGACAGGGTTTCTCTGTGTAGCCCTGGCTGTCCTGGAACTCACTCTGTAGACCAGGCTGGCCTCGAACTCAGAAATCCGCCTGCCTCTGCCTCCCAAGCGCTGGGATTAAAGGCGTGTGCCACCATTGCCTAGCTTGGAACCTTCTTCTAAGTTCTTCATGTCAGTGGTGAGAAAATAAACTAAAAAAATTTTGAGATTAATTTTTAAATTAAATTTTTAAAATGTAATCTAAAATTTTTAATTTTAAAACTAACATTTTTTTAATTTTAAATTTAAAACTAAAACAACATCGAGCATGTGCCTACCTTAACACCCCCCAGCAATGTTGATATTCACTCCCCCTCACCCATATCTGATTTATATACATCCATTCCCACCAGATGATAACAGTGATTACAGCTGAGTGTTCATCTTCAAAAAAGATTAACTTACTCTTATTTTATGTGTATGAGCATTTGCCTTAATGTGAATATGTGCACTGCTTGTGTGCAGTGGAGGCCAGAACAGGGTGTCAGAACCCCTGGAGCTGGAGTTACAGAAGGATGTGAGATACCCTGTAGGTGCTGGGAACTAAAACCAGGTCCTCTACAAGAAGAGCCATTTCTCCAGTCCCAATTACTTTAATTTTTGTTTATCTTTTTATTTTGCTATATTATTAAAGTTCTACTGGGAACAAGTCAGGCTACTGTTCCTCAGGGCTGTGATATGTGAAGAATAGAAATTATAATTTACATCCGTGCCTTAATACAGATAAATTAATAAAACAGTACCAGGTACATGTTGATATTTGATGTGAGTTGGCCAATATTACTAAAACATAAAAGAACACATTTTTTCAATTATAAAAAAAACTCTGGAAATAAGAAAACAAAGACAGGCATGGTGGCACATACCTATAATCCAGAACTCAGGAAGCAGAGGCAGGAGGATTACAAGTGCAAGGTCAGCCTGATTACATAAGGAAACCCTGTAGGTTGCTAGGACATCTTTAGTCAGAGCACCTGTGGTCACCTGCAGGAGAAGAACAGGGAGACTGACCAGGCTACCTCCATCAGCCTATCATGAGATGCAGGATGCTGCACATGGGGTGGAAGCAGGTGAGGATTACCTCAATAGCCTAGCTTCCCATAATCCATTGAGGAGACCTGGGTGGATCAGCTTCTCAGTTGTCCACACTGTGATAGGAATCTGACTCGATAACTTCTGTAAGTCATCACTCACACAGGGATGGGCTATTGTCCGTGATGCAGATTCGAGATTCACCCAAGCTCTTGTAAGTAACCCCCTGTCACTTTAATTTTTTTCAAAGTCTACTTTTAATGCTTTAACGTCCCTTTTAGCTCACCACCCACCAGAGGTAGTAGAATAGAAAAGTACGAAGAAAGTGGACCTGTTTAGAAAGGTTCTTTGGAGCAATTGCCACCTGTATTGTCTGGAAATCAGCAGTTCAGTTCACAGGTTAGCAGCTGGATCCACTCACAAACACTTCAAGGGTGCACCAGCAGTCCAGTTCCATAGAGTCGGGATAGTAAACAGGAATCAGCAATGGTGCCACGACCTAGCAGAGACAGCCAGGCCTCAGCCTCGGCACAAGTCTGCAGGAAGGACCCAGAGGGACACCGGGAGTTCTCAGTTGTGCCTCTCTCAGCTAAGCAGACATCAGCAAAGACGCAAGACCAACAAGCGTTGCACGGCAAGCTCAATAAACAAGGCCAGCTCAGCCCCTGTCACAGTCTTTCAAGTTCTCTTTATACTCCCTCCAAACATCACGTGTCCTTCACGGGTTTTGTCTCAGCACCTGAGTCCGCCTCAGCTGACATCACTCTGCCAATCAGCCCAAGTCTGTGAAAGCAGTCAAAAAACTGCCACACACCTCCAGAAGTTTCTTGGTGAATTTCTGTCTACGGGGTCCCGACAAAAGTAGTTCAGCTGTGCCATGTAAGGTGGACTAATACATGCGGGCACGCGTGCGTGTTCGTGTGTGTGTGTGTGTGTGTGTGTGTGTGTGTGTGTGTGTGTGTGTGTGTAGCATCCTTCATCACCTGTCCTTTCACACACTTGCTTTAGCAGAACTTCCTTTCACCTGTGTCTACTTCAGCTAAACGTTCCTTCACATGTTTGCCCCAGCAAAACACCATCCAACCAACTTTCCAAAGAGCCCTTAAGTTTCCACTTAAAATGCTAATAAATGTACTGGTTTACCAATCAGAATTTGAATTCAATCCTTTCTTTGGCATGTGAGTGCCCTCTGTCTGGGATAAACTGATGTTTCTTTACATGTCTCTAGAAAAAGCCCATGAAACTCTTTCTCAAAAAAAAAAAAAAAAAAAAAAAAAAAAAAAAAAAAAAAAAAAAAAAAAAAAAAAAAAAAAATTCAGAGGAGACCAGTACCCCCTGCTGACTTGCTTTCCTCAGACAGACAGGGCCCATTCCCTTCTCCTTTTTGCATTCCTCAATACCTTACCTGTCCTCTTCAGGACTCCACAAAAATGTGTGCAGGTCCATAAAGGCTCCTAGTAAGAAACCAACATGGCTTCCGCTTCAGCTTCACCCACTTTACCTTGGAACCCAGCCTATGTGGCTGGCCCCAGGAAAAGAGCTGACCACTCTAGGCTCTCCCAAGATGCCCAGCCTGCTAGCATCCCCCTGTACTCCCTCTAGATACCCATGCAATCCTGGTAAGAGACCCATTCCTCTCAGTTCCACCCCCTTGAAACTCCTCCAAAACTGCCCAACCTACTACCTCACCATGGAACGCTGGCCAGGTAGACTAAAACTTTGCATTAAAATAAATGACAAATATCCTAACTTTAGATGTCCAGGTCCCATCACAAACATGCAAGCAATATTAAAATGAAATAAAACAAAACAACCCCCCCAAACCAACCAAACAAACAAACACCCAAGACAATATATCCCTCCCCCAAAGAACATCAACCCCACAGTGTTTGTATTCCATGAGAATAACTTAGACAAGACACAATTCAAAAGAACAATTATAAACATGTTCAAAGACTTTATTCTAAAAGGACATGAATCAACACTTGGATTAACTTAAAGAAGACAGGAATAAACTCTTGAGTGAGGCCAAGAACACACAACTAGCTGAATGAAATAATGAGGACAATTTGGGAAATTGAATTCAATAAGGAAATAGAAACACTGAAGAACTCCCAAAGAGAAACAAAGCTAGAGATGAGAATTTCAAGAATTCAAACTACAAAATAAAATAACCAGATTCAATGGAAAGCCTGACTGGCAGAACAGGTTATGTAGAAGACAGGATAATTGGGCTTGAATACAAGGGAAAACTGAGTCATTCCATCAAAGAAAATAATAAAAAAAAAAAAAATTAAAACTCATGAGTGGTATATGCAGGAACTCTGCTATACCATGAAAAGGTAAAAATCTACATATTACCCACCTAGAACTTGGGGTTGAATTTCAGGTCAAAGGCATAGAATACATCTTCAATAAAAGCATAGAAGAAAGCTTCCCAGATCTAGAGGGAAAGGTGCTAATTCAGATACACAGGCACACAGAAAGCCAAACAGACAGAGCCGGTGAAGAAACTCCACACGCTATATCATAGTTAAACATTAAGCATGTGGGGCTGAGGAGATGGCTCAGTGGTTAAGAGCACTGACTGCTCTTCCAGAGGTCCTGAGTTCAATTCTCAGCAACCACATGGTGGCTCACAACCATTGAAATGGGATCTGATGCCACCTTCTGGTGTGTCTGAAGACAGCTACAGTGTACCCATATACATAAAATAAACAAATTTTTAAAAACTACCCATTTAGTTTAAGGAGAAATAAAAAGTTTCCATGATAAAATCAGGCTAGGCTAAATCAAACCCAACCAGACCACAGAAGATACCAGAAAGAATACTTTTGCTTGGAGAAGTACAAGCACCACCAGGAGGCTAATGGGAAATAAATGGCAGCAGGATAGCAGCTATGCCCAATAAGACAAAGAAAATGAACACCACAAAGTCATAAAATATCAGGAAATTATACATATCTTTCAATGATAAATTTTAAATATTAATGCCCTCGT
>NW_022196910.1:20941139-20950581 GCF_008632895.1 Mastomys coucha
AACAACAACAAAGAAACAAACAAACCACAGGCTATCTGTAGAGAAACTATCTTGTGCATTGTTTGAATACATCACTTGTCAATAAAAAAACAAAACAAAAACCTATGGCCTATAAGAAGGTTAGAATAGAAAGTGGGACATCCAGTGTGCACACTGAATTCTGGGAGAGATCCAGTTCGGAAGGATTGGCCCGGGAACATGGAAGAGGTTAGAAGCATGGGAGCTAAGCAGAGATAAACAGCCATGTGGCAGAACTTAGGTTAGAATAGATGGGATATTGCTTTGTGATTAAATCACAGGACTACCAAAGCTTATGGGTAAGGTATTTGTAACTATAGAGCCTCAGATTCATTATTCGGGGAGCGTGGGCCAGGAGGAAAACGTTTGTCTTCTACAACTATCTGGTTGGACTAGAAAACAGGACCCATCTTTTCTTTGTCTACACTCCTCACCTTCAAGGACAGATGCTGACTTCGAGGGAAAAGATGGACAAAAGCATCCAAACAAATGGGACCTGGAACCAAGCAAGTGCACAATTCCGACAAAACAGACTTCATGGTGAAAATCATAAGAAACATACCGTCACTTCCTTTGAATGACGGTCACAATTCTCAAGAGGAAATTACAACTCAAAACATACACACCAGACTCGGGTACACCCGGTTTCATAAAATAAGCAGTAGTAGGCATTAAACCACAGATTAACCCCTACACAACTTCAATACCTAGGTCACCCAGATGAAAAATAATCAGAAATATTGGAGCTAAGTCACACTACAGAGCGAATATACCTAGCAGATATCTATGAACTATTCTACCCAAACAATACAGAATATACATTCTTCTCAGCAGCCCATGGAAGTTTTTCTAAAAGAGACCACATATTGGGGCACAACGCAAATCTCAACAAGTGTAGGAAAATTAAAACTACTCCATGTGTTCTCTCTAGCAACAATGGATTAAAGCCTGAAATCAGTGGCAAAAGAAAAGCTGGAAAAGAACAAATTTGAAGAGATGCATCAACACACTATTAAATAATGAAAGGGTCACTGAAGAAACGGAGAGAAAAACTATTGGAGCAAAATGAAAATAAAAGTACAACATACCTCGAACTCTCAGATTCATTGTTAGCAGTCCAAGTAACAACAACAACAACAACAATGACAAATTTAATCCATGAATTATATATGTGACAATTTTAGAACAAACACATCACACTAAGTGGAGAAAAAGTCAAGGAAATCCCATAAAAAAAGCAAGTCAGGGATGGCTGTCCACTGCCTCTCCTTCCATGAAGTATGGTGTGTAAGGCAAGGTTCTGATACTAATATCCAGTTCCCCAGTTGGTTCTTGATTTGTCAGTAAAGAGGGCTCGAGGGTTGGGGGTGGTGGCAGTTGCTCCGCGAAAGGTACAGTCAGGACTTCCAAGTCTCAGGAGAAAAAAGGAGAGGCAGGAAAGGAGAGAGGGGCTTTTACTACCATGCTTTGAATAAAGAAGAAAGCAGCAATCATGTAAGGTCTGGGTTGGAGGGTGGAGTAGTGGGGGGCCTGTGGAACTAGGGCCTGTGCCTCTGCTGCAAGTGAGTGGTCAAGGATGTTTAGCAGGGGCTAGGTGGAGAACAATGGTGTTCAAAGTCTTAAGTATCCTTGTTTACAGGTGATGAAACGAAACATGTAAGAGACTAAAACCCCACCAGAAAACTCCTAGAACTAATCAATACTTCCAAGAAAGTGGCAGGATTCAAAATTAGCCAAAACAACAATAACAACAATTAGCCTTTCTATAGAGCAGCATCAGCACACTGAGAAAGAAATTTCGGGGACAATCCTACTCACAATAGCCCCAGAAGGAAGCAAAACAAAAACAGTGACACAAAGCTCACCAAGGAGGTGAGGGACACCGATGACTTTAAAGTTCTGAGCAAAGGGAGGACGCTAGAAGACAAAAGGACCTTCCAGTCCCGTGAATGGTATAAATGCTGCAAAAAATGACCAACCTGAGAATGCAGAAACTCAATGTAATCCCAGCTAAAACCCTCCCTATGCCATGCTTCAGTAAAAAAAAGAAAAAAGAAAAAAAAATCTTAAAATTCATGTGGAAACAGAGGGAAGACCCCAGACAACTGAGAGGATCCTGGACAAAAAAAATAATGCTGGAGGCTTTACCACAGCCAATCTCAAATTATGCCATGGAGCAGTGGTTCACAACCTTCCTAATGCTGCAGCAACCTTATAATACATTTTACTCATGTTGTGGTGACCCCCCCAGCCATAATATTATTCATGTTGCTACCTCATTACTGTAATTTTGCTACTGTTATGAATCATAATGTAAATATCTGATATGCATATGGTCTTAGGTGACCCTGGTTGGGGTTAGGTCTGTTGCTATGTACTGTAGTGCTAAATTCTGTATCCCAAGGTCTAGTTGCCTCAAAAGAGTGAATCTCAGGAATACTAGCTTTTGTTGTGCAAACCTTGCTCCTTAATTTGAAACTATTGGTTGAATAAAGATGCCTACATCCTGTAGCTGGACAGCAGAGAGGTAGGCGGGGCTTTGGTCAGGGGCTTGGGGTCTGAGAGACAGATCACAGGAAGGGAGGAGAAAGAATGAAGAAGGCATGATGGGGTAGCCAGAGTAGATCATGAGCACCTGGCCTGTTGGAGTAGGAGCTGCCCAGTGGAACATGGCAAGTGATATGTCCAGGTATTGACAGGGAAGTAGACAGGGACTGCTGTCAGGGAAGAGCACTGCTATCTGCCCAGTTCTTGTGCTTTAAGGCTTATTATAAATATAAAGTTTCTGTGTCCTTTATTTGGGAACTAAATGATCTAAGGTAAGAAGAAACCCCCAAATAATATTTACCAACAGATCCCTGTGAAAGGGGTCACAACCCACAGATTGAGAACCACTGTTATCAAGCCATAGTCAAAGAAACAGTGTGGATGTGTTACAGGAATAGAAAAAAAAAATCAGCCTTTCCACACACCAACGTCAAAGACACCGAGAAAGAAACTAGGAAGCAATCCCATTCACGACAGCCTAAAAACAAAACAGAGCAAATCCTGGGCACAGTCATCAACCATGAGGAGTGAAGTGCATGCCATCCCAAGCACAGGCAACCATACCAGAAACCCATGCTGGGGGAAAGGCATAGTCTTCAACAAGCAGTTTAGGGAAAACTAGGTGTCCACATGCAGTGCAATGAAATTAGCCCATTGGCTCCCACCCTGCACCCAAATCAACTCCAAATGGATTCAAAACGTCAACATGAAACCTGGTGTTCTGGGACTGTAGAAGAGACGGCGTGGGGGATGCTACAACATATATAACCTAGGTCAGGACTTTGTAAATGGAGCTCTGGTCACTGTGGAGACAACAATTAGCAAATGGGACCCCATGAAACTCTAAGGCTTCTGTGTGGCAAAGAAAACTGTCAATCAAATGAGAGAGGTGACCTAGAGAAAGGAAGAAAAATCTTTGCTAGGTATACATCTGACAGAGAACTGCTATCAAGAATATGCAAATAGCTCAAAAACCCGAACCACCAAGAGGAAAAAAAAAAACAACCCCCCCAAATAAATGAACTATAGAACTGAGCCACAAAAAAAAAATCTCAAAAGAAAAATAGAAATGCTTAATAAACACTTCTAAAAATATTCAACATCCTTAGCCACCAAGAAAATGCAACTAAAACTACTTTGAGATTCCATTTTACCTCTGTCAGAATGGCTATTGTCAAGAAATCAAACGAACATAAATTTTGGCAAGGATATGGAGAAAGAAGAAGTCTTTCTCACGGTTGGTAGGAGGGTAAATTGTGACAGCCAATATGGAAACCATCATGGCAATCCCTCGAATAGCCAGAAAGAGAACTACCATGTGACCCAGCTATATCACTCCTGGGCATAAACCCAAAGGCCTCGATAGCTGACTACAGAGACCTGCCCATCCATAGAAGCCAACTACAGAGACCTGCTCATCCATATTCTTTGCCTTTCTAGTCACAATAGCCAGGAAATAGAATCAGCCTAGGTGGCCATCCATTGATGAGTGGATAACGTAAATGCAGTATGAACATCTGTGAAGATAAGTGACTTGATGGAATTTGAAGTTGTATGAATGGAAGTGCAGAAAAAAATCATATGAAATAAAGTAAGGCAGGAACAGAAAAACACATGTTCCTAGGTGGATCCGAGCTGCTCATTGCTAATTTTGGATGTTCCACTTGGGGTTCCTGTAGGAGCCAGGGAACTAGAAAAAGGCTATTGAGAGGAGCCATCCTAAGGGAAGACAGACCATGGGATGTAGGTCATCTGAGAAGGTAAAGCAGGGGAGCGCTGGGGATGGGAAGGTTTAAGAAGGGACTGAGTTGGGGGTAGGGGAGAAGAGGAAGTAGGCAAAGGTTGACTAAATCAAAGAGGGTTTTAAAAAGCTATGTGGGAAACTCTGCAAATTAAAAAATATAAATGTGGAGGTGGAGAGATGACTCACTGGTTAAAAAGCACTTCCTGTTCTTTCAGAAGAGCCAAGTACAGACTCCAGCATCCATGTTGGGTGGCTCATAAACACCTGTAAATCAGGCTCCCTGGGACCACATAGCCTCTCTTGACCTCTGGGTGCAGTTGTACATAAGAGACATGTACTCATACAAATACACACAGAGAGACATAAGTAAAAATAAAATACTCACAAATATATGCATGTGTATTGTGTTGTTAAATAGTTTGGAGGGAGATGCTCTCCATGGCTGAGAAAAAGTGGTGCTTAGATGCTCTGGTTTAAGAAGCAAGACTTGAGTGCCAGGGATAGGATAGCTCCAAAGGAGTTGTTAGTCAGGAGAATCCCAGACTCCCAAAACTTTACAGGCTCTTCCCATTCCTCTCAATTGCCCATTAGAACTAGATAGTAAATTTCTATTGCTGATAAACACACATGTACTATACATATATATGCACCATATACATCATATACTATATACATGTAATAATATATGTATGCACACATATACATTATATACACATATGTATGTACATGTATGCCTTATGTACATATATGTGTGTATACATCATATACCTATTACATACATATGTATAAATACATGTACACCCTATACATATATGTGTATATACACATACATACACATATATTTCCACACACCCCTTGGTAGCATGATGTAGAGAACTCCAACAGGAGCTGAGCTGGAAGCTTTCTCCCTGCTAAGTAAGTAGCTTCATTGTGCTGGAGGATGCTGTCCAGGCTGCATGAGCGAAAAGCATCAACAGTCTTGTCTAGCTGTGTCCAATAGGCAGGCAGTTAAGATTTGCCCACTCGTGCAGCGGTAGCAAGACTGTTATGGGGGTAACCAGCTGCTTTCTAATTGGATAAACCCACCCCACAGGAGAACATCCATGCCTGGTACCCTAAGCATGGCCACATCCTGGTGGAGGAGATCATGGGTCCTAAAAGGGAACAGAGTACTGTGGTTTGCCTTAGTTAACATAGCATCAAACTGACTTCTAGATATTTATGTTTTTATCTGTAGAAAAATGCTACTCCCAGCCTTAATCATGGAAGTTTCTCTTTCTGCAAATGGCATTAAATACAGGCTCTTGGCTGCCCAAGGTGCTAGGGAACTGAGGGATCAATGAATGCTTGACCCTCAGCAAAGCTCCATTATGGGTCTTAGAGAACACTGAGGAAGAAGGGATGGAAAGAAATTAAGAGTCAGAATTCTAGAGTGAGGGCTGCAAAGTGCCATCTTCCAAGCAAGACTGGTCATTGCAGTCATGAACTCATTGAAACCACGGATGTTTGCTCGGAGTCTGCACAATAGCCCATCAGTAGTCAGGTATGAACAAAAAGAGGGGCTTCAGGGGCTGTATCCTCACTCCTCACTGCTTAGCTATATGCTACTGACAGATTCAGGCAGAAGGGGAGTCAGTGCCTTCAGTTGTGTATACCCACTGGTGACCACACCACATTCCAATCCTCTGCTCGCACAGGTGGCCTGGGTTAAACTAAACAGGTCACGAAACCAAACCAAATGCCAGGCATCTGGGAAAGGAACTAGTTCCTGGAAAGGATAGGTAAAGACACAGAGATTAGAAAGGGTGTGGTCGGAGAGGTCAGAACGTAGAACATCCATGTCTAAAACTGTCAAAGAAAAATTAATAAGGTCAGAGAGTAGAAAAGGAAACACAAAGAAGGAAAGAAAAAAAAACCTGTGACCATAAGAGTCGTACTCATGCTGAACCACAAACTCAGGCCACATTCTCATCTATAAAATGGGGAGATAGGCTGCACCTGATTCTCTTGTGAGTCTCAGATGGTGGCAGCGGGTCAAGAGCGATGACAGGCCTCAGAAAGCATGAAGCAATAATTAAAAGTGGGGGAAGTCTTGATATTATTAGGACAAGGACCGTACCACGCTGAAAAAGGCCAACCGGCTGCTGTAGCAAGGAATGTTAGCAACAGGAAGTAGGGTTGGCTGGAATTGTGCTTCCGGCTCTGGCCAGCGCTCCTCCCTGGCTTGGGGGAAGATTGAGCCTTGCTGAAAGCCATCCTACAGTTCCTTTTCCTGTCAGATGGACTCTGCTTTGTGTATGCACTTTTCTGTAGCGGTTGATTGTTAACTGCTCTGCTTCTGGTGAATCGTGCCCCCAGCCACCCACCAGAACCCTCTGGATTTTTGAATGGAACACACACACACACACACACACCAGCTAATTCTGCTAGCAAACACTCCTCCGGTACTCCTGAGTTAATATCTTTTAAAAATCTAGATTTCATCTCTGCTCGCCCAGGCCCATGGCCACTTACCCTGATTCTCACACGTCTGCAGGCCTTTAGGTCTGGTCTTCTGCCTTCCCCGCTCCCTCCCACCCTCAGGTGATTCTCCTTCCTCTCTCCCAGTTCCTATCCTGCCCAAATCTAAAGGTCCCACCTCAGTCTACCTGCCTAGCCACTAGCTGTTGGCATCCTTATTTCCCAAACAAAACCAACTGGAGACAGAGACCTGCAGCGTCTTACAACCAAACCTGGGAATTTCCGTGTAGTTTGGGAATCCACTAAATCAAGTCCCCAAGACTTCTCTTCCCCTCTCCTAACTTGTTTTGCCTTTGGCATCTCTGTAACATTGCTTCTTAGTAGACTATTGGCTGTCGGGAAGCTAATAGTCATTAAACCTTTACCAGCCCCACCCCACCCCTGATTCGAAATTTGCAGTCTCTCTTCCCTAAATTCACAGTTGAAACCTAATTACTGATGTGACTATATTTAAACATGGGTCCTTGCGAGGTGACTAGGTCATGAGGGTAGACGCCTCATGAACAGGGTCAGTGTTCTTATAGAGACCCCCAAGAACTGTCTGCCTTCCACCATTGAAGAAAAGGTTGGCACCTCCAATAGGAAGCCAGTCCTCACCAGTAGTCCCTTTACTTGCTGATGTCTTGATTTTGGGCTTCCCAGTCCCAAAAGCTATAAGAAATAACTTGCTAAATCAATCAAACCAACAAACTAAAGAAATGATTCATAATGATAGTCTGCTGTATTAGGAGACAGGAGCTTGGCATAATCATCATCAAAGAGGCTCCGCCCGGCAACTAATGGAAACTGATGCAGAGACCCTTAGCCCAGCATTAGGCAGAACTCAGTGGAAAGGGAGGAAGGATGTAGGAGCCAGAGGGGTCAAGGGTGCCACAAGAAAACCCACAGAATCAACAGACTCTCAGAGGGCCACAGAGATTGACTGACAATCAGGAAGGCTGCTTGGATCTAACCTAAGCCCCCTGCATATATGTTATAGTTGTGTAACTTGGTGTATTTAATGGGACTCTTAATCGAGGGCACAGGGGCTGTTTTGATGTTTTGCCTGCTTTGGGGACCCCTGTCTTCCTACGGGGTTGCCTTGTCCCGCCTCAGTGTGAGGAGAGGCGCCTGGTCTTATTACAACTTGATATGTTATGTTTGTTTGATGGGGAATAGGGAAAGGGGAAGAGAAGAGGGAAGGGAATCAGCAGTCAGCATGTAACGCGTGAGAGAGTAAATTAACAAAAGAAATGTAAGAAAAAAGGAATGAGATGACCCATTCAAAGAAAGAAAGAAAAGAAAGAAATGTCTGCTGTTTAAAACACACTATGTCTTAGTTAATAGACCAAACTAAGGATCTTTTTCTCAGACTATATGTCATAACACAGTTACTTTCTAAGCAGGTCTAAGAGGTAGATGCCACCTTATCAGTTCACAAAGGGGAAAATGGAGACACAAGGAAGTTAAGTAACTTGTGTGCAGCCTGTACCTAGTGGGCCTAGGACCCACATCCCAGTATGGCCACAGGCTGTTGATGATTTTAGCCACTAGAGGAATTAATTAGATCAGATCAGCAATGCCACCCCTGTACAGCAAACTCTCTATGCAGGTGGTTCTCTGATACAGGAGCAGAGTGCCTGTGTGTGCCAGCTAACATCAGCCCCAAGACCCTCTGAGGGTTAACTGGCCCAATGGATCCAGGAGGGGGTCAGGCAGTTTGATTTCCACAGGGTGTCCTATCTGCTATGAGGCCAAACTGTCTTGTAAGGAGCACAAACTGATGAAGGTTTTCAGAAACTGGTGCTGAAGTTGGAGGTTGATATTCATGTAGACTGTATTTGGAATCAGTTTCTCTCATGCCTCTGTCAGCTAGGGAGGATAAAAGAGCACTCCAGTTTCCAGGGGTAAGCATCCCTGAACTTCAAGAACTCTGGCCCTCGCTCCAGGGAAAAGTTTTCCAGCAGAGATGGCCCTAGGCCTGGACGTGTGTGCTGCTCTGACAGTCCCTGGGATCCATTTCCCCTAGGTACTAGAATCTAGGATTTTTGAACAGCCCAGCACATGCTCTGAAGGTGACCTTTCCTTGCACAGAATATGATGTCACCCCACAAACTCTTACTCCAAATGGTTTACAGATTTTCTGGGGTGACTGTTTCCTTTGCTCTAAGCTGGCAGGTGGGGAGAACGTTTGGTCTGGGAATTGTGGATAGCATTTACAGGAAAGCTTCTCAGTTGGCCAGGATGCACCTGGCCACAGGTAACGGAATCCAGTCCAAGCAGGGTCAGGATAAGAAGACGTGACTCATACATCTGACTTCTCTCTGGATAGGTCTTAGCTGAGGATGGACATAGAGACATGACTGTCACTAAAGACCCCTTTTTCTTTCACCTCTGCTTCATTGTGAGGCTGGTTCATCCCAGAGAATCAGAACTCGAAGTCTCAGGGAGTACACATCCTTCACCCCTAACAGAAGTTAAGAGCATCTATCCTAAGCTATTAAATAAAAAGCCCTTGGGAAACCAGGCACTCAGGAGGCAGATGCAGGTGATCTCTGTGAGTTCAGGTACAGCCTGGTCTACAGAGTGAGTTCCAGGACAGCCAAGACTACATAGAAGAATCCCTGTCTCGAA
>NW_022196910.1:20950591-20979399 GCF_008632895.1 Mastomys coucha
GAGAGAGAGAGAGAGAGAGGAAGGAAGGAAGGAAGAAAGGAAGAAAGAAAGGGGAAAGAAAAGAAAGAGGGGAAGGAAAGGAAGGAAGGAAAGAAGGAAGGGAAGGAGGGAGGGAGGAAGGGAGGAGGAGGAAGAAAGAAAGAAACTCAGCTCACCCTTCAGGTTGGGTAGCTGGATTACTAAAGAGAAAGCCTGGGCTTGCAGATATGCAAGTGTGATTCCCCAGCATCTATGTTAGGTAGCTCACAACTGCCTGTAACTCCAAATCCAGAGGGATTCGAAGCCTCTGGCCTTCAAGGGCTCCAGCACTCACATGTACATACCCCCATACATATACATAATTACAAATAAAATAAAAACTTTTTTAAAGAAAGCAAGCCTTGGGCCTCTGGTTTGAACATATAGGGTCAGGTGCCCAATCCTGAACCAATCACCATGGCTTTGGTCATGAAATGGCTGCATAGGTCTAAATCAGTCTATGCCTACCCCAGGATCTGCAAACTAAACTACTTTGTCCACTGACCTCTAACAAAGTGCTTTGCTCATCTGATTGCTAATGAAGAATTTTCTGAAGTCGTTCAAAATACCAGACACAATTCAATGAGACAATAAAGAAAAAGGCAACATTCTCTCAATCACTCGTCAAAAGTTTGAGACGATTCTTGATGCCTTCTTTGTCTAAGTGCCTAGCAGCCATAATATCTTCCATGGTTCATGATGATGGTACATCTAGGATGTCTTTCAATATAAGGTATGAGAGAAAGAAGCCAAGCATAACTATGTTTTTATATAGCTCATCTCTACTCTTGCAGTTAAGCCCATTCTCCTTATGACAGCCTTCATACTCCAGAGATCTCAGGTGGATTCCTAACAGCCATGCAAGAGCCAGGAGTAGTTGCTCATATCTGTAACCCCAGACCTGGGGGCTGGAGATGGACGGATCTCCAGAGTTCAATGCTGGTGGAATCAATGAGCCCCAGATTCAGTGAGACATTTTGTCTCCAAAAAGCAAAGTAGAAAGTGACCAGCAAGGACACCCTTTGTGTACATCTGGCCTCCATACACACAAGCATATTCACTGGAATTCACAAGAGCACACACACACACACACAAACACATGCATACACCTACCCCACATATGCACACACAAAATAACTGGCAGAAATAAAAAGAAATCCACAACATATATTTGATTTTTATTACATCTATTTATTTATTTGCATGTGTGAGTGGGCATGCACACACTACAACATGCATGCTAAGGTCAGAGGCCAACTTTTTCTTTACTGATTTATTTATTTTATATATGTGAGGCATCTGATTCCATCACAGACAGTTGTGAACCACCATGTGGTTGCTGGGAATTAATCTCAGGACCTCTGGGAGAACAGTCAGTGCTCTTTATTATTTTTTTTTTTTCTTCGAGACAGGGTTTCTCTACACAGTCCTGGCTGTCCTGGAACTCACTCTGTAGACCAGGTTGGCCTCAAACTCAGAAATCCGCCTGCCTCTGCCTCCCAGGTGCTGGGATTAAAGGCGTGCACCACCACTGCCCGGCTCAGTCAGTGTTCTTAACCTCTGAGCCATCTCTCCACATCCCAGAGGGCAACTTTTTGAAGTTAGTTCTTTCCTTCTGCCTTGTGGATTCCAGGGATCAAGATCAGGTCACCAGCCTTGCTGGTGAGCACCTTTACTACCTACTGAACCACTCTTGGTCTCCGAAATGTATACTTAAATATGTAGTCATTCAGGGCCTAGGGATGTAGCTCAGTGGAAGAGCACATGCTTGCCACATTCAAGGCCCTGAGTTCTGTTCTTAGCACCAAGAAAACAAAACAACAAACAAATAAAAACCAGTTACAACTACACTAGCCAACAAGAAGCAGCATCTCCGTGGAGTGCAGAAACAGCCCCCAGAAGAGGCATCTCTCGGCTGAAAACTCCTTATCTGGGCCACCATCCTATCCCTGACCTGCACATAGAACATCACACATGTCCCACAATCTGTCTGCTGCAGCTTCTGGGCTATTTGAGATTATGATGGGCGTGGCATTGCTTGGCATATTTGCAATCCCTCCCCTCCCATGAGCCTTCAGTGGTTTCTCTCCAGTGATCCTTTCTCACCAAGGCTGTGAGATCACTTGATCACTTTCTTTAACAGGGCAACAGACCTCCCTCTATCTCTGCTAAACCGTCATCCATCCCAGTCTCCCTATAAGTATGTGTGACAAGCGTGTGTTTTATGTGCATTTATGTATGCGTGTGTATGCGTATATGTAGAGGAGTGGTTCGGATGCTTCGGTCTAATAGAGAATCTGCTTGTGCTCATGCTGACTGGCTACTTCCCTGATTAGGCCTGGAGTGGCAGGGGAAGGTTAGGAGTGTGTGTATATGTTTTCAATTCAAATGTGACCAGCCAGGAACACAAAGTGATGCAACCAAAAAATCACCACAATATGTGTGTGTGTGTGTGTGTGTCCATACTTAGTTTCCTCTGGACCTCTCTGGTGTTCACCCTATTTTATTTATATCATCTTGTCTGCTCCATGAGGTCACAAATGTTTTCTGTTTGACCTGTACTGTATCCCTCGATGGGACACCTGACACAAGATGACTCTTGCAGTGAATATTGGTCAAATGAAAGCGATGGGTGAGGGTATATAGGTTGGGAGATTAAACAAATGACCTTGCAGATTCTCCTTGACTTTAGGTAGGGTATATCCTGGTAAACCTCTCGCCATCGGTAATACTGAAAGTCAAAGCCTCCCTTGATCCACATAACTTGCTAAGCCGCACAGCTAGTGGAGCCTATACTGAGCATGCTCAGAACACAGAGCCCATTTTATAATGAAGCCTTGAGCATCCCATGTGACTTATTGAATGCTGAACTGAAAGTGAAAAACTGTCATGGCTGCACGAGTACTGTAAAAATCAAAGCACTTGTAAAACACAGCCACCGGAATGTGTCAGGGATCATATGTGTTTCCGACTTCCTTGGAACACCGTTCTCCTGAGAGAGCATGTCTACCCTCTGGTAGACATGGCTCTTTTCCTCTGGACATGATCCCCACCCCGACCCCTGCTTCTAGACTTCACATCTGGATTATAGATTTAGATATAGATAATACATACGTCGATGGCTTCCTGAAAGCAGATATCTTTGTCCCCCTTCCTGCTCTCTACTGCAGCCCCTTGACCTCTACCCTCCAAACAGTCCATAGCTTTGCCCCCAAAGACCCTTCCCCTAATAGACTTGCCAAATCCTCCTAGGACAGCACCGGTGCCACGTTTTCAAGTCTTCTTCACAGTGACGTGTAATTCTTACAACCTCTGTGTGTTCAGCAAGTTTAGATTGTTTTAAGAGTTGGGAGTTAATTACTCATCTCCAGCACCTTATAATAAATAATCAATGAGATGCTTTTCTATGAATCTCTTTTAGTACAGTTCCTGGCATGCAGTGAATGGTCAGTCCTTGGGACTGTTCCTACCAACTCACACAGCTACACAAGGAAGACAGAACTGAGCTCTGTGCAGATGAAACTTATAACCTGTGAAGTCAGCCGAATGGGCTTAGGGAGCATGTGCTGGGTCCAGGTCCTTATTTCTCATGACCTCTCTGGGCCTCTTCCCATCCGTAGAAGGTGCCCCATGTTCTCTGCCTACACCCAAGTTCTGTAGCTATGGACACGTTCTTGGACAAGCACGTCCAAGAGCTTCCCACTCGAAGTACCTGTCTGTGTGTGGTTCCTTCCTTGTCTGTCACAAGAGCTTGTTAGACTATATAAAAAGCATAGCCTACAATGATAGAGAATGTGCTTAAAGCTCTTCATGCTAAACTTGAACCAATCTGGAATGGAGCTGCTGGATGACATTCCAGGCCCACTGCCTCTTCTGGGGACAATTCTGAGGCATGTTCTATGTGCCTGGTTTTCCAGAAAGGTTCTACTGGGATTTAGTCTATTGGCAAAAACTATAACCTGAGCCTGTTTTTTGTTCATTCCCTAACTTACTTGCCCCATCTTCCTGCTTATGCTTTCTAGAATTGTTCTCCCAAGTGCTCAAGTCCTGATTTGGGAAGGACCCATCATCATTCCACATCCTCGATAAAACAGCTATTGCCACGCACACTTTGCGTGACGGCAGTATGTGAGGCGAAAACTTCAAGGAAAGTCAGTCTCCTGCCTCCACATTGTCGCCTGGCACCCCAAACTCAGAGGTAGCCCAGATATGTCCTCATACTTGTGTGCTAGAGGTCCACCAAGATATCATTTCTTAACAGCTAGAAAAAGAAAATTCGGACATTGCTCTCTGACCTTCACCAATGTTTCAATGTCCTAGTCAAACCCTGGCTTGGAATGTTAAGCCATCCAAACTAATTGCCTCCAGCATTGTGGGTAGGGCATTGAAGCTTACAGAATGGTAGAAGGCTTATCCCAGGACAAGGTCAAGTAAAATCCTCATTCTCAGTCACATACTACAGCTGAACCACTCCTAGGAATTAGCAAGAGACAGGTCTCTACTTGCCCAAAAGATTAGCATAGTGGGCGTTTTACCTAGGATGGGCGGGGCCTTGAGCCGAGAGAGTGTGTGTGTGTGAGAGACAGCATTCTAGAGTTGGCATTCAGCATTCAGACTCGCTCGCACTTGAACTAGAACCAGAACTTAGGTGGACTAGGACTTCATGCAGTCCGTAGCCCCCCCCTACCCCACACCCCGGGCCCAGAGCACTTGGGTGCAGCACCAGTTGAGATTCAAGAGAGTGAGCATTCAAGATTCAGCATTCAGCATTGAGGATTCGAGATTCGAGCCTCTACCCTCCTGGCTGGTACATCCGCAGCCCCCAAGGACTCTGGCCGGGCCCTTGCAGCCCTAGAGTGTTCGGAGCCCGGGGGTGCTGCACCAGTCCAGAGGAGATGGCTGCTGTTTTAGATCCAGTGTGTTTTAGATAGCCTCAGATGTACCTCGACTACTGAGCTGTCAGATTTTTCATTTTTCTCTTTTGCAATGATTGTAAAAGCCTCATGTCATTTTTGAGAAATACACTCAGATCTTATACTACTTGTGTTGAGTCTGTTTGAAAAAGCCGAATCCCGTGCACACCTGGCCAGAACCCATCATCCCGGGGAAAAGGGACCCCATAAGAAACCCCAGTCCGTGGCAAGCTATCTCATCAGTTGGTTCGATAAAGTCCCACATGCATCCTATGCAAGCACACTTTTCCCATGGTCCGTCATCACAAGTTTCCAGGCAACAGATATGTCAATGCAAGAGACCCCAGAGGGAAGAATCCTTGAGTTATCTGCAGAAATAAATGATTATATTTGGAGTTATTCTAGGCTTTTCCCTGTCCTTTCAGAAAATTTCCTCAAGGAAATATTACAGTGATATTTAATGTAATATTACGAATTAAAAACAAGAGCCACTCTCACTCCCAGATATAATCACATTTATTGTACTTATTGAAGGGCAAGATCTCTTATGAAGACTATTGTGCCATGACTGTGAGACTCCACATTCTAGTGCTAGATAACTTCATCCAGGAAGCTGTCCCAAGTTTGCCAAGCCCATTCCCTCTTCTCACTGAGCTCATAACTAGGTTATGAGCTTTGGCCTTCTGGTGTTTGAGGAATTAAAATGGAATATCAACAGGATGGATGTATGCCACCTGGATTTTACAAAACAGAACCATAAAGACTGCTGAAAATGTTCACAATCCACCAAGGCAAAGGAAGAACACCTGTAGAGGTAACTCAGGTGATCAGAGGTGTCTCTGATTTCAAAAGGTAGAAATGGGACCTGTCATGTCAGTTTGAATGAGCCAGGTGGCAGAGTCTTGGGGATGTGACACCTGCTTGGCAGAGGTGTGGAGAAAGGACCAGCACCTTCAAAGGTCTGGAAGTCAAGATCTCTGCCTCACTGGATTTCAAAACTCTGGATGATGGAAGCTAAAATGTAAAGCAGAAAGTCAAAGAGAATTGTGTGTGTACCTTAATGTCTCGTGGAATTTGCCTTGCTAGCATTTGAGTTTCTAGAATCCATCACACCTCCTCTATCTTACTTGTCCCTCCTAGAATGGGGCCACCTGTCTTACCCCTGCCCTTCAAATATTAGAAGCACACAAGCTATTTGGTTTCATAGATTCACACATGGAAAGAAATTTTGGACTTCAGGCATTACAGTTGATGAGACAGATTAAAGTTCTCATGGTTGTACAGACAAAATGAATGTATTTTGCATGTGTAAATGGCATGAATTGGGTGTATCACAGCAAATTCATGTTAAAGAATTGTCTTAGGGTTTCTATTCCTGCACAAACATCATGACCAAGAAGCAAGTTGGGGAGGAAAGGGTTTATTGTGCTTACACTTCCACACTGCTGTTCATCACCAAAGTCAGTCAGGACAGGAAATCAAGCAGGTCAGGAAGCAGGAGCTGACACAGAGGCCAAGGAGGGATGTTTCTTACTAGCTTGCTTTCTCTGGCTTCCTCAGCTTGCTCTCTTATAGAACCCAAGACTTCCAGCCCAGAGATGGCACCACCCATAATGGGCCCTCCCTCCTTGATCACTAACTGAGAAAATGCCCCACAGCTGGATCTCATGGAGGCACTTCCCCAACTGAAGCTCCTTCCTCTGTGATAACTTCAGGCTGTGTCTAGTTGACACTGACCTGTATTCCTGGAAACTGCCAGGGTCAGCAAAACCTTATCAGAGCCAAGAGGAGCCTGAGCAGACTTGATGTCAGTGTACCAGCCATCTAGAGATGGGGTTCTGGAACAGAAAAAAAAAAAAAAAAGAGGCAAAGGATTGCTTTGCTGGGGAACCTTGGGCCTGTGCAGTGAGGGAAATTAAGCAAAAATGAAAAAGTTGGGTGGGGAGTCAGGGAAGTTGGCCACACTGATGTCTCTCCTTTGAGGTCTAGCAATGTAGAAATGCTAATGGATATGATAACTGTGTGTCTTAGTTAGGGTTTTACTGCTGTGAACAGACACCATGACCAAGGCAAGTCTTATAAGGATAACATTTAATTGCGGCTGGCTTCCAGGTTCAGAGGTTCAGTCCATTATCATCAAGGTGAGAGCATGGCAGCATCCAGGCAGGCATGGTGCAGGAGGAGCTGAGAGTTCTACATCTTCATCTGAAGGCCGCTAGGAGAAGACTGGCTCCCATATGGTTAGAAGGAGGGTGTCAAAGCCCACCCCTTCAGTGACACACTTCCTCCAACAAGGCCATACCTCCTAATAGTGCCAGTCCCTGGGCCAAGCATATTCAAACCACCACACCATAGAACATGCATGCATACACACATGCACATCATACACATGTGAAGAAAGAGAAGGGGCAAATTTTATTCTTTAGTATTGGATTATACCCATTGGTATAAAACCATCCTGTTGAATTAGAAGTTTCTAAACAGTGCTGTTTTATGATTGTCCTGTCATGAACTAGGAAAGAGCTCACAAGCCAGCGCTAAGGGTAACAGAGCCAGGGCCAGTGGGTAGAAAACCTTGGGTCCCTGAATGGCTGCATGGAACAGAATCATGACACATACTACCTTGATTATACCACCCTCTACATCCAACATCCATGAGACTGGGGTACCACATGATCAAGAGGTAAACCTGTAGTTTGTGAAGTCACTTAGATATGGGAGTGACATATAAGAGCATGGGAAAGCAACCTTATCACCTTCTTTCCTTAATCATTTGAGAGCCTTGCCTACCTTCACTGTACACTTCTTGACTTATTATGGTCTGTCTCAACCTTTTTCCTTCCACTAACACTTCTTTGAACTGAGGAGTTCTGTTGGGTGCTACACGCAAGCTCAAGAGACTCCTCTCTAGGAGTGGCACTACCCACTGCAGAAGGGGCAGATGGCCTCAAACCTATGGTTCTGCGTTACTGATTTTGTATTGAACCTCATTCAGCAAGTGCAGGGGCCATTTGTGCAGAATGCAGGCTCTGTATAATAGGAAGGGTATTCCTTCACTAACTCAACCAACCTATGAGGCTGAAAGCCTTGTGGTCCCCCGAAGACAAGAGCAGTTTTCCACTCTTTAGACCATCCTGGAGAACTCACACCTGACCTGTGGCTATGTCCTGACACTTTCTCATAAGTGCAGCTGGAACATCCACTTGCTCACTCCCTCACAAAACACACACTAACACCTACTGTATTTGCTACTTTTCTATCAAATACCGGACAAAGAGACTTAGGAAAGGAGGGGTCTGTTTTGGCTTGCATCTTGAGGATGCAGTTCCTCGTGGCAGGGAATTCTCGGCAGCAGGAGTGTGAGGCAGCTGTCACAGTCTGTCCACAGGCAGGCAGCAGAGAGAGGTGAATGCTGATACTCAACTCTCTCTCCCTTTTAGTTGATTCCAAGTCTTCTGCCCATGGGATGGAGTTGCCTACCTTTAAAATGGGCATAATGAGCCATTGCCAGGGACAACCAGACAGGATCCTAGCATCCCTGCCCTCTGAGAGGCTCCACCCAGCCGATGATGGAAACAGAGGCAGAGACCCACAGCCAAACATAGATGGAGCTCAGACTCTGGTGCAAGAGTTGAAGGAAGAATTGAGGGACCTGAAGAGGGCAGAGACTCCACAGGAAGACCTACAGAATCAACTGGCTTCACACTCCCTGAGACTGAACCACTAACCAAAGAGCATACATGAACTGGACCTAGGCTCCCTGCACAAATGTAGCAGATGTGCAGCTTGGTCTTCATGCAGGTCCCCCAACAACTGAAGCAAGGTCTGTCCCTGAATCTGTTGTCTGCCTGTGGATCATGTTTCCCTAACTGGCTGCCTTGTCTGGCCTCAGTGGGAGAGGATGTGCCTAGTCCTGCAGTGACTTGAGGTGCCAGGGTGGGGTGATACCCAGGGGGGACCTCCCCTTTCTTAGAGGAAAGGGGAAAAGGAGAGTTAGTGGAGGGCCTTTGTGAGGAGAGGAGGGGGATAGCTGATATTGGAATGTGAAGTGAATAAATAAATTAATTAATTTTTAAAAGTGGGTATGATGGTACACGACTTTAATGTCGGCACTCACTCAGGAGGCAGAGGAAGGCAGATTGCTGAGTTTGAGGCCACTCTTGTCTATATAGCGAGTTCTAGGCCAGTAGGGCTATAGAATGAGACCTTTTCTCAAATGGTGATGATGGTGGTGGTGGTGGTGGTGATGATGATCGTTTTCCCCACCTCAGTTAAGCCACGCTCAAAACTCCCTCACAAACAATCCCAAAGATGGCTTCCTAGATTCCAGATTCCAACAAGTTGACATTCAAGATTAGCCATTACATATAGTAGCCTCCAAAGCAACTTACATTGAAATAGCTTCCTTTAAGCCCTTCGGGGCCCTTCCTATTGGCCATAGCCAAGAAAAATTCTGTTGTTTTGCTTGCTGCAACTATTTTTTCTTAATATTTACTTAGTTTTAATTTTTATGGGTATATGAGAATCTATCTGTGTGACTTCGGGTGCACCATGTGCATGCAAGAATACACAAGGCCGGAAGAAGGTACCAGGTCCTCCAGAACTGGAGTTACAGATGGTTATGAGCCAGCATGTGACTGGTAGGAGTGAGACCCTGCCCTCTTGAAGAGCAGTGAGTGCTCTGAGCAGCTGAACCATTTCCCCAGCCCCTGGTTAGAACTTTTAAAAAGTCGTTATTCCCTGGAGGAGCAAAGCATGCCAATGGACCTCGGCAATCACCAGGCCAGAATGCATCGTCTCTCAAGAGTCAGGAGAAAAGTTCCTGACCAGAACACCCATGGTTATGCTCTAAGATCAAGAATCAATAAATGGGGCCTGGCGGTGGTGGCGCATGCCTTTAGTCCTAGCACTTGGGAGGCAGAGGCAGGTGGACTTCTGAGTTCAAGGCCAGCCTGGTCTACAGAGTGAGTTCCAAGACAGCCAGGGCTACACAGAAAAACCCTGTCTTGAAAAACAACAACAACAACACACAAAAACAAAGACAAAAAACAAACAAACAAAAAGAATCAACAAATGGGACCTCATAAAATTGCAAAGCTTCTGTAAGGCAAATAGGACAAAACAGCCACCAACAGACTGGAAGAAGATCTTTACTAGCCCTGCATCCAATAGAGGGCTACTATCCAATATATACAAAGAACTCAAGAAGTTAGACTCCAGACAACCAAATTAACCCTCTTAAAAATTGGGGAGCAGAGCTAAACAGAGAAATCTCAACAAAGGAAACTTAAATGGCTGAGAAGCACCTAAAGAAATATTCAACATCCTTAGTCATCAGGGAAATGCAAATTAAAACAACCCTTAGATTCTATCTCACACCAGTCAGAATGGCTAGGATAAAAAACTCAGGTGACAGCAGATGCTGGCAAGGATGTGGAGAAAGAGGAACACTCCTTCATTGCTGGTGGGATTGCAAGCTGGTACAACCACTCCGTTGTTGGAATCAGTCTGGCGGTTCCTCAGAAAACTGGACATAGTACTACCTGAGGATCCAGGTATACCACTCATGGACATATACCCAGAAGATGCTCCAACATGTAATAAGGACACATGTTCCACTATGTTCATAGCAGCCTTATTTATAATAGCCAGAAGCTGAAAACAACCCAGAAGTCCCTCAACAGAGGAATGGATCCAGAAAATGTGGTACATTTACACAATGGAGTACTACAGCTATTAACAACAATGACTTCATGAAATTCACAGGCAAATGGATGGAACTTGAAAATATCATCCTGAGTGAGGTAATCCACTCACAAATTAACTCACACAGTATGCACTCACTGATAAGTGGATTTACCCATCCCATATACAGTCACCAAACTGGACCTATTGTGGATGCCAGGAAGTGCTTGCTGACAGGAGCCTGATATGACTGACTCCTGAGAGGCTCTGCCAGAGCCTGACAAATACAGAGGTGGATGCTTGCAGGTAACCATTGGACCAAGTGTGGGGTCTCCAATGGAGGAGTTAGAAATGGAACTGAATGAGCTGAGGAGGTTTATAGCCCCATGGAGGGAGCAACAGTGTCAACCGGCCAGACCCCACCTCCCCAGAGCTCCTGGGGACTGGACCACCAACCAAAGAATACACAAGAAGGGACCCATGGCTTCTGCTACATATGTGTCTGAGGATGGTCTTGTTGGCATCAGTGGGAGGAGAGGCCCTTGGGCCTGAGGGTGTTTGATACCCCAGTGTAGGGGAAAGCCAGGGTGGGAAGATGGAGTGTGTGGATGGGGGAGCACCCTCATATAGGCAGGGAGAGGGGGGATGGGATAGGGTGATTGAAATGTAAATAAAGAAAATATCTCCCCAAAAAGTGAGTCTACATGGCTGCTGTCTTCTCATTCACAACTCCCCTTAGAGCACCTACTGTGTGCTGGGCACTGACTGGGTTAGATGTGGAGGACACAGTTGGGAACTCAGTATACACCATACCTCCTTTTCTTCCTGTGGCTGCAGTACAGCCCTGCACAGTCTCATGATGTTTCAGGCAATGAGAGATTGCATATTTGAATACCGTCTTGATGAAAAGACAAAGAGCTTACAAGGAGGGAAGATCTATTTCGGCTCATGACTTCAGACCATGATCACTCAGCCATGTTGCTTTGGGCCTGTGCCAGATTGAATTTCATGGCAGGAGCTTCTGGCCAGGAAATAAAGAGATGGGGACTTTTGCATGTCCTTAATGACCTATTTTATCTAACTAACCACACAGGTTCTACGACGTCCCATTAGAGTCACAGGCTGGGAATCAATCCTTTGTCACTATCATTTGGGGAAAGACTTCAGATACAACCCATAGCAGGGCCTCATAAAATATAATGGAGAAAAGAAAAGTCATGTTTGCCTAGTGACCTTGTCGCCAGTCTGATATTATGGCATAATGCATTAGTCACATGTTTGTGGTGAGTGTGGTATGCTCATATCTATTGCAGTGCCATCTGAAGAGAAGCAGAGCCCAAATAATTTTGTAGAGCACGTAATATTCAATAAAAATAAGGATTGACTGGGTTACTGGTTTATGTGTTTACTATATGGTACTTTTTACTGTTGTTTTATAGTGATCTCCTTCTACTTGTGTATTTAAAAACATACTGTAAGCCAGATGCTGTGGGATGCTGTCAGCAACTGCATACATCTCAGGTTTGCCGCTTGTGGTGGTTTGAATATGCTTGGCCCATGGGAAGTAGCACTATTAGGAGGCGTGGCCTTGTTGGAGTGGGTGTGGCCTTGTTGAAAGAAATGTGTCGCCATGTAGGTGAGCTTTGAGGGCTCCTAGACTCAAGCTCCCCTCAATGCAGAAGAGACCCTCCTCCTGGTGCCTATGGAACATAGTCTCCTGACTGCCTTCAGATCAAGATGCAGAACTCTCAGCTCTTTCTCTAAAAACCATGCCTTCCTGAATGAATGCTGCCATGCTTCCTGCCATGATGATAATGGACTGAACATCTGAAACTGTAAGCCAAACCCAATTAAATGTTGTCCCTTGTAAGAGTTGCCTTGGTCATGGTGTCTCTTCATAGCAATAAAAACCCAACTAAGACACGGTCCTTGTTAAATGGCTGACATATTCCATCTAGGTCTTTGCGAATACTCTTAATGATGCTTATACAATGGAATCATCTGAGTGTCTTAATTAGGTTTCTATTGCTATGATAAAACACCATAATCAAAAGCCACTTGGGGACAAAAGAGTTTCTTTGGCTTACAAGTTACAGTCCAATAAAGAGGAAAACAAGCCAGAAACTCAAATCAGGAACAAACCCAGGGGGCAGGAACTTAAGCACCAACTATGGAGGGACAGTGCTTTCTGGCCTGCTCCCCTAGCTTGCTCAGCTTGCTTTCTTATGCCACCCAAGATCACCTGCCTAGAGGTGGCACCATCCACAATGGTCCAGCCCCTCCCACATCAATCATTAATTAAGAAAATACCCTATAGACTTGTCTACAGACCAATCTGATGGAGGCATTTTCTCAGTTTGAAGTTTCCTCTTTCCAAATGCCTCTGGCTTGTGTCAACTCCCATATAACTGACCAACGCACCATTTGCTCAGAATGTGTTCTCATCATTAAGTGACACAAACAATCGAAATGTGTCATTTCTAAAGGCTGGGACATCCTAAATCAAGGTGTTGTCAGCACTACACTTCCTGAGAACACCCCAGGGAATCCCTTCCTTGCTTCCTTCTAGAGTCTGGTGGCAGTGCTTGATTTGAAGCTATATGCCTCCTGACTTTGTCATTATGTGGCTTTCTCCCCAAGTGTCAATGTTTGATTTTTTTTTTCTTTCATAGCTGTCTCCTTATAAAGCCACCAATAATACTGGATTAAGGGTCCATTCTTGACCAGAGTGATCTAATCTTAATTATAATCTATAATCACCCTATTTCCAAATTAGGTCATATTTGGAAGTACCAGTGGTCCATAGGTTACTGCTGTCTTTTTTTATTGCTTTTTGTTTATTTGTTTTTTTGTTTGTTTGTTTTGAAACAGGGTTTCACTGTGTAGCCCTGGCTGTCCTGGAACTCACTCTGTAGACCAGCAGAGATCCACCTGGCTCTGCCTCCTGAGTGTTGGGATTAAAGGCATGTGCCACCACTGCCCAGTGTACTGTGCCTTTGGGGGGGGGGACACAACTCACATGGAAAAGATTTCCTTGAAGCAGTCATGTATTAAATGCAATGTCTCATAACTAAGAGAACATTTAAATGGGAACAAACAGTAAGACATGTTACCAAAAGGCTAGCTAAAGGCGGAGGTGTCCAGAGATGTTTCTCTGAAGCAAGGCAAAGCACTAAACAGAAGGGCTGAGGAGAAGTGTGTCAACAACCCATGGAAGGTTCTCCACAGAGAGCAACTTAGGAAGTGAGAGAAGGAACAGGGCCACCTGGATGTCACACCAGTAAGTCCAATGTCCCCAAACAGGGGTCTCCCAGATGTCACATGAGTAAGTCCTATGTCCCCAAACAAGAGTCTCCTGGATGTCATATCAGTAATTCCAATGTTCCCAAACAAGGATCTCCCAGATGTCACATTAGTAAGCCCTATGTCCCCAGTGTGTGCAAAGCAAAAATCAACGACGGAGCTGGGTTTGTCAAGGAAGGAAATCTGTGGCTTGTTCTCTAGTTCTCCTGTTGTTTTAGTAGCTGTTTGTTTAGAGTGTTATGTGGGGTAGAGGGGAAGAGGAGGGGAAGAGAAGAGGAGAAGAAGGGGGGTTGTTTAGTCTTTGCAGTGGCATGTTGAGGGAAGCCAGATCTCATCTGTGTCCTCCTTCCTGTGGGATTTGAAAGCCACCAAAGAGATAAGTACAACACAGAGGTCTGAGAACTTCTGCTTACCATGCACCCGAGTAAGTGAGCCCCCATCAGAGCTCAACCTTCAGTCCATGACTGCTGGGTCCCTGTGAACTTTCAGTGTGACACATGTTAACAAGAAACTCTCTGAGCATGCATTTGGATCTGCCTACCCTGTTGTTAAAAAAAGAGAAGAAAAAGAAAAGTCCCCTACATGTTCAAGAGATATCCCCTCTGTTAGGAGTGCCCAGGGGACCTGGATTTGATTCCCAGCACCCACCTGGAAGCTAATAACTCTGTAACTCCAGTTTCAGGTTTTGCGATGCTCTCTTCTGACCTCTGAGGCCACCAGTCTCACAAATGGTATACAGACATACATTTGAGCAAATTACCTATACAATATGTATTCTCCAAACCATTTTAAAGTGATTTAAGAGCCATGGGCAGGTTGTGCAGTGGCTAGGTGTGGTGGGAAGTGGCTCTTCCTCTTCAGGGACAATGTGTCCCACCCTATGCCGGATGGTGGCATTTCATGGCTCAGCCTCCCAGTGTCACCCTCCTGGCCTCCATTTCCCATGTCACCTCAGGTCAGAGAGGTCCAAGCCAACAAAGGTGACTCCGCTGCCCCTCAGGAAGCGAATACTGTGAGAAGGGTTTGCCGCCCAGTGCACATCCCTGAGGCGCTGTCTGTGCACTGGGCTAGAGCGGCTTCCGGACCAGCATCCAGGTCTGCTGCGAGGCCAGGTGGTGTTAGCATTGGCCCTCTCTCCATCACTTTTTCCAGGAAGGGGTGGCCAGGGATGGTGGTAGGTGGAGACGTTGCTGGCAATCAATGTTGGGTTTTTTTTGAGCTGAAGCCAACGCATTGTGTGTGTTTGGGGTTCTGGCAGCCTGCCTTCACCAAGGGAGACATGAACAAGACTGCCACCCCAGCCTCGGGTGGGTGTTTTTGCATTTGTCAGGGTAATCGGCACAGTATAGTTATCCACCCAGATTCAAGACTTTCAATCTCTTCACACCCTTAAGCAAACGAAGCAGGACTGAATATGGGCTAGATGAAGCAAACTGGTGCTCTTCTAACCCTTTCTTTTGTGTGTCTGCATCCCTCTGGAGCTTTGTGAGGCGTGCATGCGCCCTTGGTATGCAGGTGTGAGGAGGTGAGCGCCAAACGCCTTCCTCATTCACTCTCTGCCTTGTATTTTTGAGACCCAGAATCTCACCCAGACCTTGATTCGGCTATTCGGTCTGGCCAACAAGCCCCAGGGATCCTCCTGTCTCTGCCTCCTTCATGCTGGGCTGACAGGTATACACGGGTTTTCCTGGCTTTTTATACTTGCTCTAGGTACAGAACTCAGGCTTAGGCAGCAAGCACTTTATCAGCCCCTTCCCCAATCACTTTATCCAGGGGTGAGATGCCTACAGGCCCTTCCTTTCTGCAGAGTGTTACTTGAGTCTAGGTCTTTACTGAGCCAAGGGACTATAACCCAGCTGGGTAGAGTTTCTAGCTATTTACAAAACCGTTGTGGTCTGACTTCTTCCTCTCAGAATTTGCCTTTGTCTGAGAAAGCCCAGAACAAAAGAGGGAGGAAATGGCAAAATCAGAACGGCCAACCTTTGATCAGCTGCCTGAGAAGTTTCCTAACAGGATCCAGGCCCTCCAGCCCGAAAGTCAGCTTTAGGAGTCAGGTTACCAGAACTGAATTGAGTTTAGCACCTTTCCTACCAGAGTGGGTTGCAGCTTGTTTTCCTCTGGAAGGTTCCAGTGAGGCAGGCTGTTTGCCACTCTGTGTGTCTTATTGAAGAAGTCACTGCTGTCACCAGCAGGATGCCTATAAGCAAACCAGATTCCTGGCCATCGTGACAAAGTTGAGGCTGTGATGTTTGGGAGACAGAGTCCGCTACCTGGGGCTGATGTTGCTGCTCCAGGAGAGGCCATTCTTCTAAATCACAACCTTGGCAGAACCTGGAAGCTCAACAGCTGGAATTTCAGAGAATCCCTTGTGAGGATACCAGCCTTGGCAAATCCAAAACTCAGGATGCTCCGTGAAGTTGGAGTTCTAAATAAAGGAGGGCCAGTCTTGGTATAGTTAGCTTTCTGAATATTGCATGGGATACAATTATGCTTTAAAAATATTTGTTCTTCTCTGCACGCTGTTGGTGAGGATATAAATTGGTACAGTCATTATGAAAAAAAATAGTATAAAAATTTGCACAAAAAATTCAAGTTATAGCTATCATATGATTATGGATGAAGTGTGTCTACTTTGAAATACCCATTGAAATGCAATTCTTTTTGAAACGTGGTATTTGGAGGTTAGGCAGTAAGTCTAACGGTGGGATGGAGGATCTTATAAAAGGTCCTTGAGTCCGTGGGGTTTGCTCTTTTCTGCTCTTCTGCCACCGGGAGGCACAAGACTCATCCCTCTGCCACCGGCATAAAGACACAGTGATGGTACTGGAGTTGTCAACCCTAACACCTAAGCTTAGCTATTCATCCTCAATATGTCAATTTAAGCCACAAGTAGCGGATTAAAAGGAAAAAAAAAAGGAGATTTATCCAATATGGCCACACTAAGAGGAAACAGCAGTGACCTCATCCTAGATATGAGATTTAGGTTTAAACAGAGGGCAAGAAGTATGCATAACTAAGCAATCCTGCTCAACCCTGTCCACGACTACCTACCTGTCTCAGCCTGTCTCCATCTTGCAAGCTGGTCCAACATGTTGTCAGAACTGTGTGAATCCCCTTCCTGATGGACAAGATCCTCCTCTAGCTGTCATCTCCATTCAGCCTTTCCCCTTCCCGGTGTGTGATTCCTAGGGAAACTCCAATGCCTTGGTGTATAGCCTCTCAGGAGCCAGACAGCCAGAGGTAAGGACACACGTGTCTCGCTGTAGAATTTCTTCACCACTTCCAGGAGGGTTACAGCAAGAAGACTCTACTCCGGGCTGAGGAGATGGGTCTGTCGGCAAAATGTTTGCTGCATAAGTGTGAGAAGTTGAATTTTGGATGCCCACACCCATCCAAACTTAAGGGATGGGGGATGGAGATGGGAAAGTTCCTGGACAGTGGTGAAAACAAGAGACGAACCATGTCTCAAAAACAAAGTGGAAAGAACACACTCTTGAAAAGTTGTCCTCTGACCTCTATACTTGAACTATGACCTGCACCAATACTAATACACACACACAAAGAGAGAGAGACAGAGAGAGACAGAGACAGAGACAGAGACAGAGACAGAGAGAGACAGAGACAGAGAGACAGAGAGAGACAGAGAGAGAAGAGAGAGAATAAATAAATAATTTTAAAGAAAAGAAGTCAGGACTAGAGAGATGATCCTGTGCTTAGGAGCACTGCTGCTCTTCCAGAGGACCAGGGTTCAATTCCCAGCACCCACATGGCAGCTTGCAACTTTGAACCTGTGAGTCCAGTTCCAGGGGATCTGACTCCCTCTTCTGGCCTCCTCAGGCACATGGCATACACTTGGTTGAGACACAGACAGACACGAAGGCATAGCACCCACACATAAACAGCAAATAAATAATAAATAAATAAATAAATTTAAATTAAAAAAAAGAGAGAAGACAAAAGTTGAACTCACTAAAGGACAGTGTCGGCATGGGGGCTGGATCTGAGGTGCTGTAGGTCAACTCACACATTTCATTTGGACAGGCGGGATGTGTGTTAAAGATCTATCGTGTAACGTGTGACTAATCGCAGTGATCACCAGTGTGCTGTGCGCTTCAAAGCACTCGGAGTGGATTGCTACCGTTCTTACCGCAGAGACACCTATGTGGACTGACTCAACTGTTAATAGCTGGATTCGCCCATTCCCTATGCAAACTTATTCCAAAACATCTTGTCAAGTGCCATAAAAATATGTCATCTTGTCAATTTAAGACAGGCCATTGGGCCGGAAAGATGGTTACGTGGTTAAGAGCACTAGCTGCTCCTCCAAAGAACCTGGGCATCCATAAAGCTGCTCATAACTGCCTGTAACTCCAGTCCCAGGGGACCTGACACTTTCTTCTGGCCTCCTCCGGCACCAGGCACGCACACAATGCACAGACATACATGCAGACAAAACACCCATGCCCAGGAACAAAAAACTAAGAAAAACTGGTTTTGATGTATTTATTCTTCATCTGAAACTCAACGTTAACACGACATCTTGTCTTTTCTCTGACAACCCGAATCGGAGTACAGATGCTTCCAGAAGCTTCTACAGAGGCTGGAAGTGAAAGGAACCCCAAGCTAACGCCCTTTCCTGTAAGATAGATAATTAACTCTTGGGGGGGAGGGTGCTCACTGTTGAAACTGCTCTTTACCTTATTTTCTTTCTCACTGGCAATACGGATTCTCGTGCTCCACCCCTATGCTATGTCCTAGCACTGATCCGTTCACTTCCATCTGTAAGGCTGGAGATCTCAGGTCACTCACTGGACAGGGAGACAAAGGTCGCCTCCCCAAAGACACTTTATGTTGACAATCCGAGTAGCTAATTGTCGCCAACCCAGCCAAGGGAACCCTCGCAGAAAGAAGTCGTGTTGTCTGTAACAATTAAGCCTTCAAGCCCCTTTAGCTCTGTGGCATCCCAGCGGCTCACTGACGAAGCATGACGGAAGTCTACAGCCCACGGGGTGCAGAACAGTCCACCTGGTGAACAGCTCAGCTTATGTGCCCTTCCGCCCTCTTGGTCTCAACACCAGGGCTGTGGAGGAGACCAACCCAAGCAGCAAGTATCTCCTGTCACTTCCTCATTCCTCCATGTAGAGTGCTTATTTCCCTGAACCTGTTTGTCTGTGATCGGGGCCAGTATTTGGTGAGGGAGAGTAATTTCACAGAGATGAAACCCACATACAATTAATCATCTCTAAGTGAACAAGTTAGCACAGCAGAACTTCCCGTCACCGTCCTCTTTCTCATGTTCCATCGCCTCCCAAGAAAACTCCTTGGCCATTAAGCAGCCAGTCCCCAATAATGTGTGCCTGGTGTCTTCACAAATGATGAGTGTAGGTCCTGAAGGTCTGAAATGAGGGGCAGGGAACCCCAAAACCTGGACTGAAATCAATGCTCATCTTTTGTTGGCTCATAACGTTGAAGGCTGTGCAACCGAAGACTTCCAGAAAGATGATGACAAGGGTGACGGAGTCCCCTAATTTACAGAGTAGGTCACACTGTGTATTGGAGCTTGCCAGGGACCAAGCGGAAGCCACTAGGCTGTCTACACTGGCCAGCATGAGAGGGTGTGCTGTAGGGTGTGAAGTTGCTCCCAGGGCACATTCTTGGGGGATATAGTAAGAGGAGATGTGTCAAAACCCCCCTCTTAATTGGCCTTGAGTTTCTGGGTTCAGGAGAAACCAATGAGTCACTGTGGGGAGGTGCCCGTCTCTTTCCCTGTCCAGTGAGTGCCTCGAGACTTCCTGCTTTGCAGATGGAGTCAATTTCTTCTTAAGGAACCCCCAGCTTTCTTTTAACAGCAGGAGCCAACTTTCCTTGTTGTATATAAAATCTGGTACAACCACATTTTCAGAGACCACCGTCACTTCCTGCAGGGCCCCTGCTTAAAGCAGCCATTATCCCGTTGGTCTCAGTTTCCTGCTGTCTTTCCTGCCAACCGGGACCATCGCAAAGCCAGCGGCTTCTGAGCTGGGAACAAGCTTGCAAGGTTAACCCTGCTTTGTTCAAAATCTGGACTTCAACCATGGAGATACTTTGCAAGGGATGTATTTTTAAAAAGAACAAACCAAGAAGGCAGCCTGCTGGGGACAGCTGGAGCTGCCAGGGCTGCTCAGAGCTGAACCATCATCCTTCATGGAGCAGACCCCTGACAAAAGCGCAGGCCTCATGGTAGGAGATGCAAGAGGTAGCATCTGGTTCGTAGGCATCATGTACAAGGTGCCAGGCACTATTCTTGGTGTTTCACCCATGGTCAATCACCCATGTGTGACAGCCCTGATATTTTATGATCTATGGGCCCTGTTCCCAGGGTGGGGATTGTCACTGATGGGGTTTGACCTGCATCCACCCGACCCTAAGAACAAGAGAAATGGAGTTTCCTCTTCTAGTTTCTGCCATGCGCCATCTCCTTAGAGCACGAAGAAGCTCTGGAAGGAGCAGAGAAAGGAGAGACGCACATCTATCTCTTATGCACATTGCACACACAATTATCTTAAACCTCTCTTAGCACATCCATGCTCCATGAGGCGAAAGCTGCCGTCCACTCTGTGGAGGCCTGTGGACACTATGCTTGGGTATCAGCGAAGATACAGCACTCACATAGGGATTCTGAATAAACGTATCTTCGCCGGGCAGCTGCAGACCCTCGTGCCAATGCACAAAGATGTAGTTGGGGTGCTCTGAATAAAGATGGAGGAATTTTGGTGAGGGGAAGCTTGAAGGTGTGTATCTAACCCTTTGACACCTGTGATATGAAGATATCACCTCATTTATGTTTGATAAGCACACAATCGAGGTTTTAAAAATCAGAGCGGGAAGAGTCTCATGATGTCTTAAGTGTATTTTTGTTGGGTCACATTCATAGTTAGCCTCGGCACCATGCAATCAACAAGCTTCAGGTTGAGCAGGCCCTGGAGAGATAAGGAGCCTGCCAATATAATGCTACTGCCACCTTAGTTGGTAAATTTTTAACTTTTTTTTTTTTTTTTGGTGGGGGGAACAAGCTTACACACAGAAGTCCAGGCTGACCGCACACTCACTACATAGCCCTGGATGGCCTCAGACTTGTGGTAATACTCCTGACTCAGCCTCCAAAGTGCTAGGATTACAGGCATGAGCCACCACTGCTGGCTTAATAAAGCTAAATAGTGGATGCTTCACTGTCTCACTGTGTGTCCTGTTTTCAATCAGGTTGTAGGTGTGTGTGTAAATGCGTACACATGTGAGCCGGCGTGTCTGTGCATATGTGTCAGCATGTGTAGTCCATCCTTTGAGGAAGGGCTAAACAGCTGTGTGCTGGGGAGTTACTGTTTCAAGGGGGCAGTTGGAGTCACAGGGCACGGAAATGGGATGATGAGGGGCTGCTGGTTTTAATGTTGCTTCTCCAGAGATGCTTCCAGAAGAGTGAGGAGGGAAATTAGCTGCTGTGAATGATCTGAGATGAGTCCAGAAGTAGAAGGCAGCTGCTGGCAGGAAGTAAAGGGAGGCTCGCTATTGCCTGGCTCTTCCATAGTAGACAGGCAGAAAAGGACAAGCGGGGTTGTTTGCCCTTGCTTCCTGGAGTAGCCTTGCTTTCATTTCAAGATCGTCTAAAGAGCTTTCTGGCTTCAAAGCTGGTTAACATGAACTTCAGGGAGTGCCCCTGTAACATACCTGGGCAGGGTGAGGGTGAGGCTCTAGTGGAAGCCATGGAGAAAGCATTGTGTTAAGGACTGGGCACAGGCTTGCTTGTATCTGTAATTGCCTCAAAATAGTCACGCAGGTGAAGCCCTCATGGACACTAGAGGGCGCCGTTGACACACAAATGGTGCTTCCAGGCCTACACCACATCGCTGCAGAGGGCACCCCACACAACTTACTACAGTCTAACTAACTTCACACCAGCTCAGTGGGATTGTTCTAGTCTTGAAGTAGGAAGCTCACAGGGGCCAGTAGCTGCAGGTTTTCTCAACAGACCTCACCTTCTAAAAACCCCTCAACATCAATGAAAGCAGAGTGACACCTCAGATTCCAATTTGCTTGGGAGAACTGCATCAAAAGTGTGTGTGTGGAGGGGGGGCGGGTGCTGGAGAGATGGCTCAGCAGTTAAGAGAACTGACTGCTCTCCCAGAGAACCTGGGTTCGATTCCAAGCAACCACATGGAGGTTCACACCTGTTTGTAACTCTAGTTCCAGGGCTTCTGACAGGTTTACACAGGCGTACCTGCAGGCAAACCACCAATGAACGGGGAAAGAGGGGAAGAAGGAGAGGAGGGAGAGGAGAAGGAAGAGGAGGAAGAGGAGGAGGGATGAAAGCTACAGGAATTAGTAAAAATCTGAACATGTTTACAAAGGGGTTGTACTTTACTAGAGAGAGAAGCAGGTCATTGGAAAGACTCTCTAAATGCCCAAAATGATATGAAAATTCACTGTTTGGTTAATTAGAGATCTAGTCAATATAATGACTCTGAAAGTCAAAGATATAGGTCTCTTCAACAGGTCTACATTGACCCAGCTAGAGTCCCTTCTCGATCACAAGACATCAGTCATTGTTCTAGATTGACAGAGAACAACCCTTCCCTCCCTCCGTTTCCCTGATGTGTGTCTGTGTAAGTGTACCAAGTGCATGCATGTACATGCATGTGTCTGTGTTCATGCATTTGTATGCACGTGTCCACATATGTGTTGTGTGTGTGTGTGTGTGTGTGTGCATTTACTAGCACAGAAAAAAAATCTCCCCCAGAAAAGAACTCTGAAAAGTCTTCCATTGTAAAAACACCATTTAAAGTACTTTAAAGAAAAAAAAAAACACAAAACCAATGGTTTTTTTTTTAAAGAAAAAAGAAAGAAAGAAAAGAAAAAGCATTTATTTTCTTCCCATGAACCAGCCTTGCTGTATGGGAGGTTCCGTTGTGATGTTTTGTCATTTTTAGGAGTCATGGGCGTTTGTAGAATTGGATTGCCAATGACACTTCCCAGTTTATAAAAGTGGATCCTAGGGAAAGTAAAGAATGGGGGTGGTGATGATGATGATGACAATGATGATGATGACGACAACGACTACGACGATAGTTAAAACAGAAGCTAGCCATGAGGCTTAGTATTTCTCACTTCCCACCAGCCAAAATCTATGTTCGCCAAGCCATACCTTACAACTAGAGAGGCTGGGAATTGCCATCTGTATCTGACCATACAGACAAGCAGGCACATTCGAGTTCCTCTCTAAATCAAGTATTAACACAATTGGTCAACCAACATTGGGGGCAGGGGAGAGAGCTTTTTTTTTAAAAAAGATTTATTTATTATTATACATAAGTACACTGTAGCTGTCTTCAGATGCATCAGAAGAGGGTGTCAGATCTCTTGAACTCAGGACCTTCGGAAGAGCAGCTGGTGCTCTTACCTGCTGAGCCATCTCACCAGCCCGAGAGCTTTATCTTTCATTCTGTAAACAGAGTAGCATCTACACCATTCTAACTGCTATAAGACATCTAGAAATGACTGCACATTGTATGAAAATCCTATACCGTCTGCCTCTGCCTCCTCAGTGCTGGGAGTAAAGGTGTGCACTGCCACACTGGCTCGTCTTTCCATTACTTAGTGGAAGCCCATTATTTTCATAGGGCCTGTGGCTGTGTAAAAACAGCCTACATTCCCTAGTCTCCCTCAGGGTTTCTGAGAGTTCAAGGTCAGCCTGGTCTTCAAATAGGGTTCCAGGACAGCCAGGGTCATACACAGGAAAACCCTGCCTCAAAAAAATCCAACGAATGAATAACAAAAGGAAGAAAAGAAAATGGAAATCAGGGAACAACTGGGAATCTCCACCACATTCTTCGCAGCTTGGATTTCCCCTAAGGTCCTTTTGATAATTAAGTGTAATGTATGGCAGGGGACAGAACCATGCACTGCACCAAAGTATTCATAGAGAGCCATCTATGCTGCTACCAAATGTGTCTCTCCTCTCCCTTGGAACCTGACAGTTGCGTTTAGGTAATGATGGAGCCAGAATGACCCATGGATGGCAAAGGGTCCTTCTATTACATCTTGACAGTTGGGGTTCTATTACCCGTTGACAGTTGGGTTTTAAAGATGCAAAAATGGAGTGAACTACCTGTTACCGAGAGAGGTTCAGACCCTCCAATGGAACTGGAAAAAAAATGAGTGGTTTCAATGCAATAGCCTCTTTATCAGTATCAAGAAGTTTATCTCGAGAAGGATAAAGAAGAGAAACTGAAGAAAGAACAACAAGAGGCAGAGGCAGGCGGATCTCTGAGTTCAAGGCCAGCCTGGTCTACAGAGCCACTTGCCTTGACATACATTATCAGAACATGTGAATCCACGCTACTGTTACATGATGGTTTTCTTCAAATTTCTTGGTTGGTGGCCAATATAGGTAATCCTGGGAAAGTAATCAAACATTAAGAGTTTAACAGGGTGGGACGCAAAGGGACTATCTCAGAGAAAGTACATTGTCAGGAGGTGTGAGAGACATCAAGGATTAGGTTTACTGGTGGGTCCTAGGACTGACTCTGCTGGTCCACATGTGGATGTCTTAACGCTCAGTCTGAGGACCTTCTGGGACATCTTGAGGGTTAACTGAGGTCATAGGGCATGACCTAAGCCCCTAGAGATGCTGTTCTCATAGGAGTGGAAGAAAACCTGGAAGTGATCTTTCTTTCTTCCTTCCTTTCTTTCTTTCTTTCTTTCTTTCTTTCTCTCTTTCTTTCAGCTAGCACTTTGAACATAGATGTTATTTTTTTAACTTTATTGCATTATGATGAGAAAAGTTACATGATTTCAATTTATCTGAATTTATTAACATTTAAAAACCTATTTTAAGTAAATAGAATTAAATCACATTCTTGTTTCCCTTTTGTACCCCAACTCCTCCCAGAGATCCCCCTTCAATACCTATAATATCTTTATATCATATTCCTTAAAATTTATAAACTACTATAACAATAAAAATGAGTATTATAAAAGTTGTTTGATATAAAACAATTTAACAGTCTTATGTAGATGCTCATCTACAGCAATACTGAAAATACATTTTTCTCAATATAAATTTTAAATAACTCCAAACATATTAACTGTATATTTCAAAATAATACATCACTACTAAGTATTTTCTTAAATGAACATAAATATATAAAGTCTTTTTTTGTTTGTTTGTTTGTTTTGCATTTAGTAGAGTTTAAAATCTTGGCTCTTACTGTGGTACAAGCCCAAAATAAGAACAATTTTTAGACACTGGAGTTCATTGTGATAAGGCTGTACATTATTTTGTTTCTTTACACAAACTAGAGTCCTCTGGGAAAAAGAACCTCCACTGGGAAAATGCCTCCATCAGATTGGCCTGTGGACATGTCGGTGGGCTAGCCTTTTCTCTGTTAATGGTTGATGTGGGAGAGCCTAGTTCCCTGCAGGTGGTGCCACCTCTGGGTAAGAGGGCCTGAGCTTCAGTTTCTGCCTCCGGCTTCCTGCCTTGGGTTCCTGCCTTGACTTCCCTTCACAATGGACCTTGGGTTCTAAGCAGTGATAAACCCTTTCCTCTTGGCAGGTTGCTTTGGGAATCGGTGTTTTATCACAACTCTGGAAAGCAAAGTAGAACAATGGACTTCCAGCCTCAAGCACTGAGAGAAAAGGAATGTGTTTAAGCCACTTGGTCTGGGGTTTGTCACGGAAGCCCAAGCGGAGAAATGTGTGTTGAATGGAGAAAGGGGGAACTGTTTGTGACAGGAAAGAGCAGGCAGAGGGGCAGGAGTGAGCAGGGAGTGGCCTGGAGGGTCAGATCCCTTCACACTGGGCTCTGTGCTTCAGAGCAGTTTGTATTTTAGCTCAGTCCTTGCAAATGAGGCTCTACTGCCATCTAGTGGCAACATACTTAACTCATTCATTCATTCATGCATGCATGCATGCATTCATTCATGGACCGTTAAGAATGGCCAAGGCAGGGGCTGGTGAGATGGCTCAGCGGGTAAGAGCACCAACTGCTCTTCAGAAGATCATGAGTTCAAATCCCAGCAACCACATGGTGGCTCACAACCACCTGTAATGAAATCTGATGCCCCCTTCTGGTGCATCTGAAGATAGTTACAGTGTACTCATTTATAATAATAAATAAATCTTAAAAAAAAAAAAAAAGAAAGAAAGAATGGCCAAGGCATTCTGTTAAGTAAGTGATGCTGGTGAACACGGATTAATGCCCATTAACCTCCTTGTTGAGTATTGTTTCTTTCCCCTTTTCTCTCTCCCTCCCCACATCTTTTTCTTTCAGACAGATCTCACTGAAATCCTGGATGGCTTGGAATTTACAATGGCAGCTTCTCAAGCTCTGAGATTACAGTCATGGGCTCCCACATGCTTTGCATAGGGAAATTATTCAAGCTTTATTACTACCCTCTGGCATAAGTACTAGTACTTCTGTTTCACAGAGGAGAAAACTGAGATCCTGAGACATTAACAAGCCAACCCATTGACAAGCCAACTGACAGACAGCCAGTCAGCAGGAGAATCTGACCTTCAACAGGGAGCCTGGCTTGGGGACTCTACAAACACGCTCTTTGCCACTGAGGCTGTTAGAGACTCTTCGTATTACAAACTAACTGCTTTAAGAAGTCACGTAAAAAACAACGATGGAAAATGGCAGTGTAACATATAACATGTCCTTTTAGATTCTGCCTTTGATTCACCATCAAGAGCTAAAGAAGGCCACATTCAGCTGATGCTGTAAGTCCTTGGGTTTGAAGCACATGGCCAAGACTGAATAGAAAGTCTACCTTCTGCAAGAGAGAGGGACACAGGAGAAGTAAGAAGAGAAGAGAGAGAAACTATATAGAGTTATGCTATCCAACATAGTAGCCACTAAACAGTGTGTGTGTGTGTGTGTGTGTGTGTGTGTGTGTGAAGGCTAGATGTCAACAGTATCCAGTGTCTCCTTCAATTCAATCACTTGCCACCTTAGTTTTTGAGTTAGGATCTCTCACTGAACCTGAGCTCACTAATTTGGCTAGCCCGTCTAGCCAGCAAGCCCCAGGGTCTTCCCATTTCCTCATAACTAGGATTAAAAGCAAGTGGCATCACATCTAGTGTTTACACAGTTTGTGCTAATGTTCAGGTCCCCATTGCAACAAGTATTTTGCCCATTGAACCATCTCATCCCCTAAGTTTTAACTGACGCTTGTTAAGTTAAATTAACATCTTCCTCTGTTGAGCTAGCCACAGCTTAAAGCTCTCAGTGGCCACCCGGGCTTTATGCATATTCTAGTGGTCTGCATTGATATAAAATGTTGCTGTCATCAAAAGTCCTTCAGCAGCATGCTGTGTACCCATCACCCTGGAGAATGAGCCGGTGTACAGCCTTTATCACTGAAGCCTGCAGGCTAGCTATATACAGCTAAGAGCGGAAGTGCAAGCTTAGAACGGAGCATCTGGTGCCCAACTCAGCCGTGGAGACAGGCTCGGAGCAGCTGTCTGGAAACTAAGAAGGTCCTTGCTCCTCCCTGCCACCAAGTGACCCGGAGCTGGTCATTGGGCGCTGAGCTCACAGCTCTCCTGAGGGGTGCCATCTTAGCTGGTGCTTAGAAAAGGCAAAGAGAGCTGTGTCTCCCAGGCTCCTTTGCTTGGGGCCTTTGCTACAGCTGGTGCTCCAGCTTGCCTTCCTTACCCCACAGCAGTCCACCTTCGCTGTGAGCTGACTTTCATGTTCCCCTAAGCCTGCAACCTTATCCCCGTGACGAAGACCTGAACTTTCAATGTGATCAAAGCATGATGTCTTTCCATAGTGTTGTGGTCATCACGCTTGCCATACCACACACACACACACACACACACACACATACACACACACACACACCACGTGATGAAAGCTTTCTGTGTTGTCATGTTGTTACCTTGCTTATTCGGTTACCTTGCTTATTCGTTCGTGCACCAGCCTGATTCACTAACATTAATTTTTGCCTTTGTGACAAACTGACAAATATGGGTGGCTAAGACCGGTCTTAATCAGCTGGTAAAGCCAAAGTTTGATTTATGCTGGCTGCCAAAGAGAAACTTAGCAAAGAGAAAGGACCCACATACTCAGAATGGGGTGATGCCACGCTTTGATCTAACCATTGCCCTACCCGTCTGCATCACGACCCAGCAAATATGTGGCTGTCCTGCACCTGTTCTTTCCCTTCAATCCCACCCTCCAACCCGACAAGGTTGTGTTTCAAATTAAGTTTATGAGACTCCTCAGGGATGTCTGCTGTCAGTGCAATGCCCTGTAAACCCACCCTAGTTAAATTCACTCCAAAAAAAAAAAAAAGTACCAACCATCTGCCGCCCATAAAGAATTGTAGTTTAGGAGGGGGACATATTGATAGCAGGAGATAGATGGTAGGTAGAAAAATAGTAAAATCTATCAGTACCTAATACTCCTTTGGTTGCAAATGATGGGAGAGGTGTGGGGCAGGGGTGGGAGGGCGGGAGGGGGTGCATGTGAAGGTCCGAGACAGCTTTATGTATCAGTCTTCCTTAGATACAATGCATCTTGTATTCACACTAGAATCTGGGGCTCACCAATTTGGCTAGGTCGGCTATCCAGCGACTCTTCTGTCTGTGCTTCTCCAGCGCTGGGATTCTGAGCCTAACCACGCTCAGTTTTTTAGAGGAGGTTGAACTCAGATCCTCATAGGTGCACAGCAAAGCGTTTCATTGACAAGCCATTTCCCCCAGCCTAAGGTTTTGCTAGTGAATAAAATACTAAGAAATATCTTAGCTGTAGATAGCATATGAAGGATGGAGAATTGCTACTAGCAGGCTCTATCCCTTTCTCTTTCCTTCAAGGCTCTGCTTTTGGCCGCACTGTCAGCCCCTCCC
>NW_022196910.1:20979445-21018572 GCF_008632895.1 Mastomys coucha
CGCTTCCCTCCACTCTCCCCCCAACCCCCGCCTCTCATGCAGACAGGTCGCCTGGCAGCTTCAGGCTCTCCTCTGTTCAGTCTTCCATCAGGAGTCACCACAGTCAGACAGCTGTGGGTCACATGGTCACTTCTGAACTGTGGCTGTTTGTTCCTCCGCTTGGCTTAACTTGAATCACATGAGCTGCCTCCCAAGTAGGGATGTGGGTCACAGTACCGTTACAGGAGAAGGGAGACTGGAAGCCAGATTGGGAACTCCTATTGAAAATGTTAGGCGAACTGGATCCAATACTGTTTATTTGAGCAAAGGATGATTCATGAAGCAGGCGGCAGTGAGAGCTAGAAGAGGTTCAGAGAGCCTGGCCCAGCGCTGCCAACCGCCAGCTTTGAGGGACTAGCGAAGAAGAAACATCTGTCTCAGCTGGGCATGGTCTGCTGAGTTCACAGCCAGGCAATGGCTTATGCCTAGCTTACGCCTGTTACAAAAATATATGCCTAAATTAGACTTCGCTTTATTTAAGTACCTTAGATTGTGGTTTGTTGTATAGAAACTCAGAGGACAGAGACAGCCTCAGGGCGATGACGTCTTGATTATTTTATTTAATGTTGGAAAGAAAAAAAAAAAGAGTAACCGTCTCTACAGTGTGTAGAAGACGTGGAAAATGCAGCACACGGAACTGAGGCTGTGCCAGGGTCGCAGAGGTTTTCCTCACAGAAGAAATTTGAGTTGACTTTTTAAAAAAATAAAAGAGCAGAAGCTTGCAGGGTAGTGAGAGGACGGGATGAAAAGGGAGAGAAGAGAGAGTCTCATGGTGAGAACGGCCAGGGCAGAATCACAAAAGAGAGGTCTCTCTGCCTTTCTGATTCTGGCAGAGGCTCTGAGGCTCCCAGCCAGTCCTGTGCAGTAAATGCTCAAACAGGAGATTCGAAACCCTCATCTTTTTTTTTTTTTTTTTTTTTTTTTTTTTTTTTTTTTTTTAGATTTATTTATTATTATACATAAGTACTCTGTAGCTGTCTTCAGACACACCAGAAGAGGGCATCAGATCTCATGACGGATGGTTGTGAGCCACCATGTGGCTGCTGAGATTTGAACTCACGACCTTAGGAAGAACAGTCGGTGCTCTAGAACAGTCGGTGCTCTTAACCGCTGAGCCACCTCACCAGCCCGCTATTTTTTTAAAAAAAGATTTATTTTATTGTTGTATGTAAGTACACTGTAGCTGTCTTCAGACACACCAGAAGAGTGTGTCAGATCTCATTACGGATGGTTGTGCGCCACCCTGTGGTTGCTGAGATTTGAATTCAGGACCTTCGGAAGAGCAGTGCTCTTAACCGCTGAGCCATCTCTCCAGCCCCAATCATGAAGAAGCCTAACCCCAACACTTGGTAAGTGGAGACAGGAGGGTTTCCTGGGTTTGATGGGCAGCCAGTTTAGCCAATAAGAGAGCTCCTGGTTCAGTGAAGAGACCCTGACTCAAGAACAGTCAAGGAGGACACCAGGCGTCAACCTCTGGCCTTTGCTTAGCACGCACCTTTAATCCAAGAGCTTTCTATTTGAATATTATAAACAGGATTAAATAAAGTCAACCATAGGTCAAGAGGAGGATCAAGCAACCAGTTGACAGGGAGTGACTATTGGACTATTAAGAAAAACAAAACAAAACATAGAGAGTAAGAGGGAGTCAGGAGGACGGATAGAGAGGCATACAGGAAGTAGAAGGGAGGGACATTCAGTTTGGAGGAGGTTCTTTGAGCCCGCGTGAGAGAGGGGCATTGCTGTGGGGATGTGGGCTGGGAGGAAGGTCAGCTGGGTACTAACTTTGCTGGGCTAGCCAGCTTTTACCCAGCATCTGGCTTCCTATTCCTCATTGATAAAATCAAACGATTGAGATTCCGTCTTCAAACTATCAATCAATCAATCAAACAAACAAACAAACAAACAGAAAGCTGAGGAAGTTCTAGGCCAGCTTGGACTACATACTGAGTTCCTGGCTAGCATGCATGTGATAGTTAATCCTCCTGCCTCAGCTTCAGTGTTGGATTTACAGGAGCATGCCTACACCCCTGGTCCTTACCAGGATTAGCTGAAATATGTTGGTGTGTCTGGAGCACTTAGAACAGATCTAGTACATAGAAAGTACTAAAAATGTTAACTATGTATAATAAAGCAAAATAAGTTATGCTTGTTAATAATGTCATTCCTATGACCCAGTCTACAATAATTTGGTGTCACATACAACAAATATGACTACAAGGATCAGAACAAACAAACAGCATAGTCTTACTTTCTAGTGATCATTGTAGCACAAGTGACATCATATGCAGTTTTTATTCCAGTTCCTTCATTGGTGTGTGTGTTTCTCTGTGTGTTTCTGTATTTATTTGTGTATGTGTGTGGTTCTGTGTGTTCCTGTGTGTGTATTTGTGTGTGCATTGTGGGTTTCTGTGTATATTTGTGTATATATGTTTATGTGTATGAATATGTGTGTATATTTGTGTGTCCCTGTGTATGTGTGTGTGTTTGTGTATATGTGTGTGGTGTGCGAGTGTGTGTGTGAGTGTGTGTGTGTGTGTGTGTGTGTGTGTGTGTGTGTGTGTACAGCCATGCTATTATCTCACAGTAACGCATCTTATAAAAATGTCATTTCTCTTTCTGGCCCTGGTTTTCTAAGGACCTAATCTTACAGATGTAGTTGAGCAAACTATTGCTCAAATTAGCCCACTTGTTTTCATGGGACAGCAATGACCCAAACAATCCTGCACAGAGAGAGTTTCACAGACGGCTCACCCATGACCTACTCTGCCTTGTATTCAAAAGTCAAGCTTTGAGATGGCATCTGCTCTGGCTCTTCCTGGTCTGCCTGTGGTATGCTCGTAAGTGTGTATGTGTTAGAGAACACTGCCAGATGTTTTCTGTATATTTCAGTCTTTGGAAGCCCTCCAACCTCCTCACTTAAGTAACAATGGCTTTTGAAACGGTCTAAATGAAAGGAAATACATCTCATTTGCAATTTTTCATGCGGTGGGGGTAAAAGGAAGTTAGGAGAAAAAAATGTCTATGGTTGAGGCCAGGGTCCAGGGCTATGCAATAAAAGAATGTGGTCTGGGGTCTCTTTGTCTGGTTTTCAACCCTGCCCCCCGCCCCCTACTCTGCTAGCTCAAGTTGAGTGATCTGAGGTAATTATATATTTACTAGAGCTTACATTTCTTCCTCTCTAAAATAGGGTGGATAATAACATTTCATGGTACAAGCCTCCAAATATCTTCTCGAGACGGCCACCTCTCAGCCCTCCTGTGCCATTGGGCAATTCCTATCAAATCGGGATTGGTCTGTGTGCCACTTTCCAAGGTCCTAATGTTGTCCGAAGGGTAGAAAGAGTGATTTCCGGTTGGCTTCTGTTTCCCCTGCTTCTGGGGTCAGGAAACCCAGTGCCTCCAGTACCGACTGTCAGTCAAGTTGGACTTGAGAACCTCGGTGTAGACACTTGTCTCCTGTAAGCTGTGATGGACTCGTCCTCCTTTGGAAATATGCCTGAGAGATTAAAGTGTGCCATCATCCATCTGGGTTTCCAAAACCAAACACATAAGCTACCTACCTTGTAAACAACAGAAACGTGTTTCTCATCATTCCAGAGGCAAGCTCCCAGTGCCAGCAGAGCTAGTCTTGAGCCAGTGGCCCATTTCCTTGCTCATAGGGGGTACTTTCTCACCTTATCCTCAGGGATGGAGGGCAGGACAGTTCCCAGGGCTTCTTCATGAAGATGCTAACCTCAATGATGAGGGTCCCACCCTGCTGACCTAATGATTTCCCAAAGGAACTCTCTCTCAATACCTGACCTTGTGGTTAGGAGTTCAGAGGGTAGGGATAAAGACATCGAGACAAGAACAGAGTGTGAGTTCTTTCTTGGAGCTTACCTTCTGTTTCTAAGCTTGTCACCCATCGTCAACTGCACTGGGAATGTTCTTTTTTGTCAAATCCCCCTCACTCTCATGCTTGACACATCGATCCACTGTGTGATAGGAACACACAGGCCGCAAACACTTGAGTGTTGCTGGCTCAAGACACAAAATTGGTAGTCTTAACTGTGTACTCGGCCTGGTTCACAGGCACGGTTTATGAGGTATTCGGACAACTGTATCTTGCTCACCATCCCTTTACTTTTTCTAAAGGGGCCAGTTTTCCCACCAGCCCTGGATAAAACCATGTATAAGCTCAAAATCATTTATGGATGCTTGGAAAACTTGAAATTCTATGATCCCGTTTCACCAGTCATGCCCCCAATTTAGCACTCCAAACACGAGCAGAAGTGAATCTCTTAGTCATAAGTGAGTATCTTAGTCCAGGCAGGCTACCACAATAGAACAATATAGAAAAACAAACCATGATTCTCAGTATTCGGGAGATCAAAAATCCAGAGACAGATGTGGTGTCTGCCGAGGGCCTCTTCCTGGCTCTGGTCTTCTTGTTGTATTTTCATTATGTGGAGAGGAAGCTCACATCGCTCTTCCTTTTTCTCAGAAGGGAACTGGTGCAGAGCACCACCTTTCTGACCTCATAAGAAACAGAATTAGCATTCTCACATCCCTAAAACATCATCTTAGGGTTCCAGCATACTTGGTGTCCCGCTCAGATTCGTGAGTTTCTTGTAGGCAAAACTATTTGTTACTACCCTAACAATCTCAGAATCTAGCTCTCGGGTCTCATCCAAAAGGTGATCTACAACAAACATGTGTGAGGCTTGATTCCCATCCAGAAACAACCTCCTTTCTGGCTGTGCAAAGAGCTGTCTGCACTCTGCTGGCTGAGCACCCAGGCAAGTTTACCTTTGTGCTCCCTAAATAAAATGCTAGGGAAGGCTCAGGTCTTCTGCAAGTCTAAATAGGAGAAACAGGAAGGGCAGGAGATGGTGGGGGGAGTTGGGGGGGGGAGGGGTAATGAGTCCCAGGAAGCCCAAACAAGGGAGGCAAACTCGAGTAAACCATCATACTCAAACCTTCTCTACTTCATAGATGCTCTAAAACAATGGTCCCACCTTTGGGATGCACTGGAGCAATGGCATCCTTTGGGGTGGCCCTGTCCTCTCAACTTTGGGAAGCACTGCCTACACTGCTCTCAGTGTGGGCTCCTCCCACAAGACTGACAAGAGTCATTTGAAGCTGGGGTGACAGACTTGTTGGGGTGGGGGTGGGGTGAAGGGGGAGAGGGAGCACGTGAAGTGAAGTCTGGTCTGCTGTGGGGGTGTCCACCTAAGGATGTCACAGTGGCTTTTGGGGGTCCTTCCTCCCTTGTCTTGAAGAGCTCTGGTTTTTTTTGTTTGTTTGTTTTGTTTTTTGGTTTGTTTGGTTTTTTTTTTTTTTTTTTTTTTTTTTTTTTGGTTTTTTGAGTCAGGGTTTCTCTGTGTATCCCCGGCTGTCCTGGAACTCACTCTGTAGACCAGGCTGGACGTGAACTTAGAAATCCACCTGCCTCTGCCTCCCAAGTGCTGGGATTAAAGGCGTGCACCAACACCGCCCAGCAGAACCTTTTTACAACCTTACCTCACCTTGTCTTGGTTTCTCTGTTCCCTTTAGTCCCAGCTGGTACTGTTTGTGTTCAAATCGTCCCATCTCCATTCCTGGCTTCTGTCGAAGTGCCTGAGTGAGGAGACTATGTTTTCACACTGACCTCCTTCTCAAACCACACCCAACAGCTCTTTTCTTCAAGACATACTTTCTTATTTTGCATTACATAAAGTTGATGGGTTTTTTTCCCCACCTATAAATTCTGGTTCCTTTTTGCTTCATAATTTCTTCCTTAACCTGCTTGGGATTTTGGTTTTTTGTTTTTGTTTTTGTTTTTTGTTTTTTGTTTTTTGTTTTTTTCTATTTTATTGTCAGCAGTCAGGAGAAACCAAAATGCTCTTTCAACACCGTTTGAACATTGCCTCAGTTTACCTTACAATTTCACAGCTGCCGAGTCTTGCCTTCCACAAAGTAGTAGGGCCAAGACACAACTTGTAAGCATTGAGCCTTTCCCCCACTGACATGGATTTTATCATGGCCCAGTGACGTGTCCCTCATTCCCACGTGAAGCCTCATCAGGATGGTTTTCGCGCCACATCCTTCTCTTGAACTCTGCTCATAGCTGTCTGTGTCCTCTAGAAAGATAGGGAGACTCTCTTTCCAGCTTTCCCCTCTTCCTCTTTCAGGCCCATTATTATCTTTACCCATCCACTGATAGCAACTTCAGCTCTTCAAATCGCTTCTACACAACTCCAAACCTGCATCCCCATATTTACTCGTTTGTTAGAGTAGACCTACTCCTGGAGTCCATTTCTGTCACAGTCAACAGAGGTAACTGGAAGAAATCGGAAGCAAACATAAATGCTAGGACCAATAATTCTGCTCTAAGAGAAGGTCAGCAGAACTACAAAGCCATATTGACAAACCAACTCCTCTAACCAAAACGTTGTGAGCTTGAGGTTCTTTAAAACACACATAAACACAAGGTTAAGTAAATAACTGCTAGCCTGCAAGCTCGCTGGGTTGCAAGGCTGAGCGTTTGTCAGGTTACAGTGGACCGATGTTTTGTTTTGTTTCAGTTTGTTTTTTGGTTTTGGTTTTGGTTTTTTGAGGGGGAGGTTGAGACAGGGTTTCTCTGTGTAACATCCCTGACTGTTCTGGAACTCACTTTGTAGACCACAAACTCACAGAGATATGCCTGCCTCTGCCTCCTGAGTGCTAGGATTAAAGGGGTGTGCCACCACGCCCAGCTTCTACATTTTTTTTTCCTTATAAGATTTTTAACTTCTGATGAGGTTATCTCTGGATAGCCTTACCTCAGTCTTCCTCAGTCATACGGGTCATTACTGGTTTTACATTATGGTCCTCATTTTCCAGTAAGCTTATGAATTTTCCAAGAACAAATGGCCCTCCAGACTGTCTAATAACCACTTAGGATATCTGTTAACAGAGGAGAAATGTGCTTATGCCTGTCATGAATGCCCACTGTTTGTTCTACAGTTTGGGCTTTCTAGAGTTAGCCATTTCCAAAAACCAAGGGGTGGAGGGAAGAGGGAAAAGTCAAAAACTTCAAAAGACCCTGGAAGGTCGTTACATTGGGTTCATTACAGAACTGACATATTGATTGTGAGCTCTATTACTTAATTTCCCATTGCGTATTTTTTTTCCTAGTCCAATGATTTTCCTTGGAAATAAAGAGAATGGGGCTGAAGACAAGCCTTAATGGTGACAAGTACTTCCTGTTCTCAGGAGGCCTGGGTTTGGTTTCCACTCATGCAGGTGGCTCACAAGCACCCATAACTCCAGCTCTCAGAGACCTCTTCCAACCTCCATGATCTTGTGCGCTAGTGTGCAAACTCCTCCCTTATAGTTAGAAATAATAAAAATGAATCTTAAAAAAGAGAGGAGCCTATAAAAAGGGAGGGAGGGAAACAGATGTTTTCAGGAAGCTGAGTCCACAAAAGCATCACCTCTGTTTCTAGGGTGCTTTTATGTAAAGCCAGCCTTCTTTCCTCCCACCCTCCCTCCTATTCCTACTTTCTTCTATTCATCTTCTAGCAGGGGTCTATTGTGTGTTTGTACCAAGCTGGATGCTGTGATAGAAATAAAAGACAAATATGTATGTGTAGATGATGGATATTATGATATGTATATGTTATGCATATGCAATGCATGTTATGTGTATATGATATTCACATTATATGCATGTAATATATATGTAATTCATATGTATGTACTGGCTGGTTTTGTGTGTCAACTTGACCCAGGCTGGAGTTATCACAGAGAAGGGAGCTTTAGTTGGGGAAGTGCCTCCATGAGACCCAGCTGTGGGGCATTTTCTCAATTAGTGATCAAGGGAGAGGGCCCCTTGTGGGTGGTGCCATCCCTGGGCTGGAAATCTTGGGTTCTATAAGAGAGCGGCTGAGCAGGCCAGGAGAAGCAAGCCAGTAAGGAACATCCCTCCATGGCCTCTGCATCAGCTCCTGCTTCCTGACCTGCTTGAGTTCCAGTCCTGACTTCCTCTGGTGATCAACAGCATGTGGAAGTAAGCTAAATGAACCCTTTCCTCCCCAACTTGCTTCATGGTCATGATGTTTGTGCAGAAATAGAAACCCTGACTAAGACATATGTATATAGTTGTTTATGTATATATATATGTATATGTATATATAGTACATATGTACATGTATATGTGTATGTGTGTATGTAACTATGTGTCTGTGCATATATATATGTGTATGTGTATATATGTATATATGCATACATGTATATGTGTGTATGTTTATATGTATATATATGTGTATATATGTGTATATGTGCATAAATGTATTCATTCTCTTTATTCACAGGAGTTATGGCTTATAAAGCTGTAGTAAATGCTGAATTAGTGAACAGTGAGCTATTGTTCTCAGGGAATATACAGGCACCCATCACAACATTTCCATCAAGTAATCTGCATATGCTCTCATTTTATATGTGTTTCTGTTTATGGAATAGAGGACTGGCTCCATTAACATTGGACTCACAACTACCAGACTAAGTCATGCCTGAGCCCGGCTTACCTAATACACACGTGTGGAACCCGGCTTAACTAAGATGCCCGTCCCCTCTAAAGCACACCCCACCCTTGCACAGATGAACACCAGACATTGCATTTATAGATCAGGATGGCCTTGAACCTACAGAAATCCACCTGCCCCAGCCTCCCAAGTGCTGGAATTAAAAGCCTATGCTACCATGCCAAGCTATTGTGAGACATTTTAATCAAAAGCATAAGAGGGGATGACCTAAAATTGGGGTAATAACGCTGAACTGTAAAGCAACACTTGCTTACAGGAAATGTGAGAGCAGGGTTGAGAGAGAGAGAGAGAGAGAGAGAGAGAGAGAAAGAGAGAGAGAACCAAGTGTGCCTGTTGACCATGGTTGACCATGGTTGAAACTACACCTTTTATGGCTCACCTTTTTCAGTTGTCAGTCTGGAGTGCTAGACTGTGAAGCTCGGTGAGTGTTGGCTTGGGGGAGTGAGCTCCAACAGTATGTGAATCTGCAAATGCTGAATTGATGAACAGTGATGACTAAGGATTTACATACATAGGTGTCCATAAAGGTCATGATCTAGATATTAAGGAGCAACACAGGGAAGGCGACTGTGGAGGAAGAGATAGGGGCAGAGGTGAGGCTGCTGGAGGGCCTTCTCTGAAAACAGTCCTCATGGGGGCTACAGAGTGAGGTTTGGTGTCCATGACAAAGGAAGTAGAGTTTTGGCTGCAGGAACAGCTTCTCTGGAAGGTAAAAGAAAGCAGCCTGGAAGGGAGGGGAGGCCGGATCTGGGGGAGTCCTTGGAAGTCTGTGGTTCCATCTACAGAGTCCAAAGCTCCAGACTGGGGGAATAAGCTTATTTTCTCTCCTTTTTGAGGACTCTTGCACAATACAGTGATTAGAGCTAGGAGCTAAGTGTAGTGCCTTGGAATGTCCCGGAGGTAAAGGGCTAGATAGGTTGCTTATCTCTGTTTGGTCATCCCAAGTTATATTTAAAAACTCAGATCCTCCATTTGTACCCTATAACTGTGTGCAGCTATATTTTGACAATATGTAAAAGAGAGATGGAGACACATCTGTGTGAGAAAGAGAAAAGCCAGACAACTGAGGGCTGGGTAGGCAGTGTTCAGTCAGCTAAGCGCATGCACGAGGACCCAGAACTCAATCCCAGAACGAACATCAAAAAGCGAGGCTCTGTGACACATACTTGTCATTCTGGCGCCAGTCAGGCACAGACAGATAAGCAAATCTCTGGGATTCACTGGCCAGAAGGCCTTGCTTATCTGGCCAGCTCCAGGCTTGTAAGCAAGATGGATGGTACTGGAGAAATGATGCCAGAGGTTGACCCTTGACCTTCATATTGCATGCACATGCATGCCTGCATGTAGCACACACACACACACACACACACACACACACACACGTTCCTTGTATGGGTTTGTTCAACTCTGAATCAGTAAGTGGCCGTTAGTGAGAGATGACAAAACTGTACTTCCTCAAATGCAGTCTTGTAGATGGGAAGAACAAGGAGGGAAGCTTTCATGGTGGGCCTTCACCCATACAAACATGTCATGAGCCAGTAGGAAGAAACCACCCTGTAGACAAGAGAAGCTGGGCTTGAAGCTAGCCAACACCCCACAGAAATCCTACAGTTGCTTGTCAAACCTTCCTCACGCTTCAGGTGCTTGGGACATAGTGGGGAGACATAAACAGCCGAAATCCCTGAGTCAGATCAATACCAGTAGAGCTGAGCCTGCAGGCAGGCACACTTAGATAAGAAGCGGAAGCAGCAGGGGAGACTGCAAACCTACAGCTGCAACCACCTTGTCCCTATGACCTGACCACAGCTGCTTCCTTTATGGTCGCCTCTACCCGAGCCAGGCAGCTGCCGCCTCAGTAGAAAATCTCCAAAAGCCAGAGGCTCGTTGCTGCAGTGAATGCTCATTTGGTGATGTAAGCCCAGAGGAAAATTCCCAGACACGGATTCTATACAGTTTGGCTCGGGACCCCAAAACCAAGTTCTCAGCACAAAGGACATTAATTTGGCCCAGAGGGACAAAAAGCAGGGAATCAGAAACAAAGACAGGAGATAGAGAATGAGGGAGAAGGGGGAGGGAACAGGGGAGGGGGGAAGGGGTATTTGTCCTGGAATGGGACAAAGGACAGCTTCTGGATAGAGAGGAGACAGACATAGCCCATAGGAAAATGGCGGTTTATAAAGGTAAGGGGGAAACCCATGTTATGATGAAGCATTTAATTTTGATTGGGCATGTTACTTAGGTGAGCCAAAAGCAGTTTTTGACCACTGGACTTCAATGCTTTAATAGCTGGACCTTGGTAGTTAGCCTCAGGAGGAGGGAGTGGCCAAATAAAGGGTTAGATCATAGTGTCCAGCTCTAGGAATGTAATCTAACAGTTAATCAAGGTGGAGGCAATAGGGGAAATGAGCAAGGCCTACCAGAGCCATGTTCACCAGGCCTGGGCTAGCTAGAGTCCCTCAGGTTCAGCTTGCCCACCAGTCTCCAAAACACCTCATCAACATCTGTCTGCCAGGAGTCATACAAGTCTGTCTGCCAACAGGCATACAGTGGGATGCCCATGGACACATCAGTCTTAATAAACCCAGGGTCTGAAGTGTGGTATGTCCACACGGGGAACAACACTACACAGCAGTGAGAAGACACAATCTAGAAGTATATATAGCAATATGGAAGCCTTCCACAAACATCATGCTCAGCCTAAGGAGCTCAGTATGGAAAGGATAGGTGGGCACTTCTACTTATGTAAAAGGGATATCAGCATATCAACAGCAAAATGGGTCAGAGTGATCTATAAATCACAGACAGTAGTTAGCCTCAGGGAGCAAGACTGAAAGCATCCAGAAAGGAATTTAGGGAAGAAGGATCTACTAGGTGGTGGGCTTTTTTTTTTTTTTTTAATTGAGTACTAACAGCACCAAGATGTCTAAGTTCCAGTTCAGGGGACTAAGCCAGAGTAAAGCATATAAGAAGACTATAAGAATGGCTAGAACCTTGGGGCTGGAGAGATGAGGGTGGGGGGCTTGGGAGGGCTGCTCTTCCAGAGGACCTGGGTTCAATTCTCAGCACCCACATGGTTGCTCATAGATGTCTATAACCCCAGTTCCAAAGGACTTGACACCCTTACACAGACATACATGCAAGCAAAACAACGATGTACATAAATATAGATATTAGATAGACAGGCAGACAGATTAAAAAATAAAGAATGGCTAGATCCTCATATGAAATCCCATTCATTCATCTATTTACCAATTTGTTCAACCATTGAGCAACCATGATCAGAGAGGGGAAATGGGTGATTTGGTTCTCTAGTGTGGGAGATTGCTTTACTGTTTGGTTGTAGAGTGCACATTAGTGTAACAAGAGAATACTGAAGTATCCAGCACAGTGGATCTCCAAAGAGTGAGTAGCTGATGGATTCTTGAACTATATGCAATATATGCAACGAACCACCAGAGGATCTGGAGAGAGATGCAGACTGAAGTTTTCTGAGCTCTTCAGGTGTTCCCCCCAACCCCCTCCAAGACAGGGTTTCTCTGCAGGGTTTTTCTGTATAGCCCTGGCTGTCTTGCTGTCCTGGAACTCACTCTGTAGACCAGGCTGGCCTCAAACTCAGAAATCCACCTGTCTCTTCCTCCCAAGTGCTAGGATTAACGGCAGGCGCCACCACTGCCCGACTTGAGCTCTTTGTTTCTAATGAGGCTTCTTGGTGGCAATGCCGTTGGTCCTCCCTTACACTGTGTGTGGGGAAAGAGTGAGAGTCATCTGACCAGCAGAGATACTCTAGCTCCACCAAGGACTGCCTGTCAGTCTATTTTGTTCAGGTCTGCTCCTCAGGAGTACACAGGCAGAGAGAGACAAGAGGCAAGCCTCTGTGCAGACACTCTGCAGCCTCTGCCTGCTGTGAGTCTCCGTGAGAGGAGCAGCTGGGAGCCGGGAGGAGGCCATTTAGACTGCTTTACAAAGTTGGCCAAGTATTGTCTCCTGTGCCTTGCATTTCCGCCTTCCCTAATTCCCCAGGTTGTCTCAAGAAGAGACTGGAGATGTGCTTCTAAGGACAGAATCCCTGCACGAGGTCACACAAGGATTTTTTTTTTTAAAAAAAGCTCACAATGGAGCAAGTGGCTCAGTATTGCTTTAACCATTGTGTAAGTTAAACGCAAAAATGGCCGTTGAACCAGTTCCTCCACTTTTCTCAAACATCCTAGGGAGGAACTGAAGCTTTCACGCTAGCCCAGTGGTTCTCAATCTTCCTAACGGTCGACCCTTTAATGCAATTCCTCAAGGTGGGGTAGCCCCACCCCCACCCCCCACTCCCGCCAGCCATAAAATTACTTTGTTGGTACTTCATAACTGTATTCCCTTGTGGAAAGGTTGTTTGACTAAAAGGGGAGTCCAGATCCACAGGTTGAGAACTGTAGCACAAACTGGAGGGATTAGAAGCCCAGTGGGGAAGGAGGAGAAACTTGTTAAGGTTGGAAGGAAAGGTTGTCAGGTCAAGGACACAGAGATTTCTATGCTGACTGAAGGACAAGGCAGGGGCCTCCGGCAACTTCAAGGGAGGCTGGTCAAATATGGCAAAGGGAGGGCGCAGAGGTAGGTGGGTAGGCAGGAATCTGCTTCTGTTTCCCTTTGTGGTTTTGGGTCTTACTGACTTTTTTTTTCTTCACATCAGTACTTTTTTTTTTTAATAGAAAAGGTAAATATATTAATTCACATCAAAATTCAAAAAGCTTTGGAGGTTCTTCTGCCGGAACAAGCAGCTCCTTGCCAGAGAAAGACTTCTTTTCTCACAGGCAAAGGCCGCTGTTAGCTTCTTGAGACTCTTTTTTTTTTTTTTTTTCCGAGACAGGGTTTCTCTGTGTAGCCCTGGCTGTCCTGGAACTCACTCTGTAGACCAGGCTGGCCTCGAACTCAAAAATCCGCCTACCTCTGCCTCCCAAGTGCTGGGATTAAAGGTGCGCCACCACCACTCCACGAGACTCTTTCAAGAAATACTTTTTGTAGGTATGGGTACACATCAAATGTATCTTCCTCTTGCCATGCCACGGAAGAGCAAGCCATCCATAATTATTTTTGTTTCCTTCTTTCCACATTCTCTGTCTCTCTAGATTGCTAAGTCTTACACTATCTTTTGACCTCATTTTATAGACTCACCCTCTTGACTCTCTTTCATACTCTTACCTTCCCCTCCTCATCCCCACCCCTCCCCCTATGCCTTCAGCTTGCTGCTGTCTGGCCAAACAGATCCCAGGCAACTGTAGCTGCCTATAGAATGTTCACATGGTGCTGGCCTGGATCACTTGAAACCTATTGTTGTATATTATTTAAAAAAAGAAAGAAAGAAAGAAAGAGAGAAAGAAGGAAAGAAAGAGAGAAAGAAAGATCAGGATATGTTTGATAGAAGCACGATATGGTAAGGTGGAAGGGGGTGCCTCTGCAGGTACATGCTGAGACATCCCTTCCTCCTGAGGTACCAGTCACTGATGAGTATAGTATAGGAATAGTTTATTTAGGACATGGAAAGGAGAGTTGAGGAGGGAGTAGAGACAGAGAAAGGCAGAGAGAGAGAGAGAGAGAGAGAGAGAGAGAGAGAGAGAGAGAGAGAGAAAGAGAGAGAGAAAGAGAGAGAGACACGCAGAGAGAGAGGCTCAGAGAGACAGAGACAGACAGAGAGAGGGAGAGAAGTGGATAGGAACACTTGGAGAAGGAAGTGGGGAGGGAGATGGGGGGGACAGGGAGAGAAGGGGCAGAGAGTAAAAGAGTAAGAGCATAAGAGAGTGAGGAGGAGGCAAGCAGACCCTTTTATAGTGAGTCCAGCATCCTGGCTGTTGCCAGGTAACTGTGGGGCAGAGCCTAGAAGGGATGCTAACACCTACGACTAAGGAAGGCCCTCCAGGGCCCCTCAGAGGTGCCCAGAACACAATCTACCCAATCTCTCTTGCCACAGACTGCCTATCTCTTTCTTCTCTCTTGTAACCTCCTCAGTCTTGCTTATCTCTAACCTCACTCTTAACTGATGATTTTGTTTCCTACTTTAGACAAGAAGGTCCCCAAATCTTCTTTGGTTCACTTACTCCTGTTTGAGCCCACACCTGCATCTGCACCACACTGTGCCCACCATCAGTGGTGACGGGTAAATTATTACCCATCTTCTGGCTAAAGGCAGCTTCTTCGCCTGGACTTCAGTCTCTGGTAGCCAAGGGAGACATTATCCCAGCTTCTCCCCACCCCCCTTACCTTTATTTCCAGTAACCTCATCTCTACTGAATAGTCCCAACAGCCAACAAATATACTTTTATTTCTTCCAACTCAGAAATCCTTCTCTTCTCTCATTCTCCTCTTCAGCTATGACCCCTCCCTTTTTTTTTCTGATCTTCTTAAAATTTTTCAACACACACAAATCTGTTTCTGTTGCTTCCCAGTCTTCCTGAACCTTCTTCAGTTAGGTTTTCATACCCTGACATTACTGAGGCCTGACACTATTGTAAGGCAGCTTCAGTGACTTCCACATTGCTAGCCCTTATCTTATTGAGTGAGCAGCAGCATTCCACACAGCTGAGAGCGCCTTTCCAGGAAGGCTCTCTCCCTTTCTCCTGTGAGACACTTATTTCATTGCCTGTCGGTCTATATGAGGAGCTATTGTCCCCAAGGCTCCGTGGCTAGTTTTTCTCTCTTGTGTCATCTCTTTGGTTAGCTCCTCAAATCACATTTAGCCCACCTCCAGCTTTCTCTCAGGACTCCACACAGTCTGTGTCCATAACTCCACTGAAATAAGAAAATAGTTTATTCTCAGCCACTTTGAGGGACCATTCTCTAGAACACAAACTCGGTTTATGCACGATGTTTCTTCCATGAAAGAAGTTGTAGAAGCTGTAGTCACAAACGCAAGTGGGTGAAATCATTACGTAGGGTGACTGCATGAGGCAGGGGACTGTCCTCTGTAGGATTCAGATGTCTTTAACAGATCAAGGGAATCCTTGATTGTTTCCTTTTGTGTTTATGTGTCTGTTTGTTTATTTAATGTGTATGGGTGTATATATATATCTGTGCCCCACTTGCATACCAGGTGCCCTCAGAGGTCAGAGGACGTAGGATCCCCTGGAACTGGACTTATGGATGCTTTGTGAGCTGCCATGTGGGTGCTAGGGATCAAACCTGAGTCCTTTGAAAGAGCAGTCAGCGCTCTTAACTGCTGAGCCATCTCTCCAGTCTCACTTACTGATTTTCCAGACAGACATTTTCTCACTGTGTGTCTGTTAACTTGCAATCCTCTTGTCTCAGCTTTCCTGAAAGTGATGTTGATAGTCATGTGTCATTAAGTGTAGCAAACATAAAAAAATCTTCCGTGGACTCAGATGTTATCCAAGTCCAGCAATCTTCGTAGACATTGTGGGAACTTTTATCTGGTAGTCACAAAGATGCTACTCAGGCACAGAGTTTGACAGTAAGCAGTCCCTGAACTGAGTTAAAGGTCAAGATAACAGACTACTTGATCCTGCTACATTCCATCTCACTGCGGTCATTATGTTGCAAGCTGTGAGCTCCAGAACAGAGCGTAGCTGCTGCAAAGGACCTCAGTTCTCACAGGTCCTACAGTACTCAACATCTCCCCTCAGATGACAAATCGATGCCTCAAATTTACCATGTGAAAGATGGTTTTCTGCCCACTTTTCACACAGCTCCCCCATACCCTATCTTGGCTAACCAACCACGCTGGATTTGACTGCACTTCTTTGATGCGACTCGGAAGTGTGGTCCAAGATACAGTAGTTTCCCACTTTGGAACTGTTCCCTCTACTCTGTTTTTCTATAATCATCAGTTAAATGCTACAAAAATGAAAATAAGAGACACATTTGTCAAAAAAAGAGAGAAATAAACAAAGAGAGAAGGGAAGAAAGAAAGAAAGAAAGAAAGAAAGAAAGAAAGAAAGAAAGAGAAAGAGAGAAAGAAAGAAAGAAAGAAAGAAAGAAAGAAAGAAAGAAAGAAAGAAAGGGAGAATGAAAGGGAGAAAGAAAGGGAGAAAGGAAGGAAAGAAGGAAGGAAGGGAGAGAAGAAGGAAGGGAGGGGGGAAGGAAGGAAGAAAGAAAGAAAAAAAGAAGAAGGAAGGAAGGAGGAAAGAAAGAAAGAAAGAAAGGAAGAAAGAAAGAAAAAGGAAGGAAGGAAGGAAGGAGGAAGAAAGAAAGAAGAGAGCAATTAGGAAGGGGGACTTAAAATTTCATGTTCTGTTTTCTTTTTTTTTTTTTGCCTGTATCTCTCACTGCATACTCCCCTCAATCTTATATTCTGCCAGAAAAAAGTATTTTCTAAAACATAATAGGAGAAAAAAATTCTGAGTGGTCCTAAGTTTAATAGCGAAGGCTGATGGTAAGGAGGGTATGGAGAGGTCAGTAGGACAATCTGTCCATCCTGAAAGAAGAAAAGACTGCTCCATATTCCTGAGTGCATGTTAGAGCAGTGGCTCAAATATCTGCTCCTTGTTCCCAGGGAACCTTGTCAGAACATTAACTGAGGCCTGTCCAGAAGATTCAGCATTTTAACTTGTGGATAACAGCTTAGGTCCCTGTTATCATCAAATCCTACCCAAGCATTCTCATAATACACTGTCTACCTCTCTGGGCTACGGCTGATTGTCTACAGCTGATAGAAGTTAAGCATAAGCTCACGCTTTCCTTATTAAAATGCTGCCATCTCTTGTGTCCACTTGAATATATTTCCAGCCGCTCTCCACCCTTGCTGCTACAAGTTGTAGAGTTGTCTCAGGATTTGGCCCATTTCTCGCTAGCAGCTACTGATCACTCAACCCTTTCATTTGAGAGATGCCTCAGTGTATCTGGATTTAACAACATGAGTTGCTTGCCATGTATGCTAGCTGAGTCCCTTAGCATCATCTCTACAGCCTTCTCATGGTGTATGGGGCTCTGTCAGGCTCCTGCATCTTCTCTTCAGTTCACCTCCCAGGCTGGTCTGCCTTACATAGTCGCATATCATTAACTACCCAGAGTTGCCAGCCAGGGGATTTTCAGGAAGGATTTGGAATCAGGAAAGAGGGGGAAATGTTCTTGGAAAGATAAAACATGAGGAGAAATATATTTGGGCTCTAGGCTGGCATGAAGGAGGAAGCAAGCAGATACAACCAGAGGACAGAGTGCAGAGTAAGGGAGAAGGATGAAGTTGGAAAGGCAAACAGGAACTGGATCCAAAGGCCTTTGGCTCGTGTTTCTGTCAATCAACAACCAGAAACATTTCTATTGAAAGACAAGTAGAATAATTAGGTTGGATAATAACCTGCCTGTTTATATTGTCTGGTTAATCTCTGTTGTATATGCAACTGAATGTCATGGGAAGGTGGTTTGAATATGCTTGGCCCAGGGAGTGGCAACTATTAGGAGGTGTGGCCTTGTAGGAGTGGGTGTGGCCCTGTTGGAGGAGGTGTGTCACTGTGAGGGGTGGGCTTTGAGACCCTCCTCCTAGCCATGTGGGAGACAGTCTTATTCTGCTGGCCTTTGGAGCAAGATGTAGAACTCTCAGCTAGTTCTCCAGCACCATGCCTGCCTGGACACTGCCACACTCCCTGCATGATGATGATGGACTGAACCTCAGTACCTGGAAATCAGCCCTAATTAAAGGTTGTCCTTATAAGAGTTGCCTTGGTCATGGCGTCTCCTTACAGCAAAGGAAACCCCAACTAAGGCACATGGGATAAAGCGGGTGTGCATTTCTCCAAGAATGAGGAAGGAGGCATCTCAATGAGATTTCATCAGAGGACGACCAGACTATATAAGGCAGAGAACTACTGTTCTGAAACTGACCCAATCTTGAAGAATGTCCAACTGAGAAGTCCAGATATACTGGTAGAACTTTCTATATCAAATCTAAGCAAACCAGGGTTCTCAACTCTGAGAAAAATCAAATGCAAAACCAGCAACCTGTGCCACTACAGAACAATGGCCTTAGACATGAAGCAAGACTCACCTTTTATTCCTTTAATATAGTTTTCATTTTAAAAGAAAATCATGACGGCTGGAGAGATGGCTCAGCAGGGGTTTAGAGCACCGACTGCTCTTCCTAAAGTCCTGAGTTCAAATCCCAGCAACCACAGAGTGGCTCACAACCATCTGTAATGAGATCAGATGCCCTATTCTGATGTGTCTGAAGACAGCGACAGTGTACTTATATATAATAAATAAATAAATCTTTGGGCTGGAGTGAGCGAGGCTGGAGCGAGAAGAAAAAAAAATCATGAAAACACACACTACATTAGCTCCATATCGTAGTACCTGTGAGTGATAGGTCATTTTTTTTTAATGCCAAAGCTTTCTTTAAAAACAAATGTTACTTTCACCGGCTAAATCTTTTGATATGAATAAGAAGTGTCTCTGCAAAGGCTCTCCTATGCTGGAAGCTTATTCTCCAACTGATGGTACTCTTTGGGGGAGCTCTGGAAACTTTAGGTCACTGGGGATGGGTACATGGAGAATCTTGTCCTTTCTTGTCTTTCTCTCTCTTTCCTGCTGGCCATGAAATAGACAGCCCCCCTCCTCAACACAGTGTTCGCTGTCTCCATGTCTGTGTCAGGTCACAGGGTCACGCACCCTGGGACTAAACCCTCCAAAACCATGAGCCAAGATAAATCTCTCCTTCTTTAAGTTGGTCTCAGGCTTTACAGCCATGGCAATGAAGAGAAACTAAGATAAATTGCACGCCCAAACATTACAGCATGTCTACACTGGTGAGATCCTGGAAAGTTTATCATCATCGTCATTGTTGCTGTCATTTGCATGTTATTTCAATCAAATCTCTCCCTCAGTCCTCCTCCAACTCCTTCAAAGTCCCTCCTTCCTCCTTCCCTCCCAACTATATATTCTCATATAAAATCCACTGAGTCCAACTAGTGTTGCCTGTTTGCAACTGGGAACAGAGCTGTTTCCTGCAGCACTGGGGCATGCCTAAAGAAAACTAGCCTTCTCTCTCTAAGAGCTTGAAAGATTTAAGCAAGGAAGTGAGATTGTCGAATCTCAGAGAATGCTCAGGCAGATAACACAAGGAAGAAGCAAGACTAGTTTGATAAATAACGTTTTTCGGATTGACCCACTAGTCCACCAGTAAAATGACAGCTCAGATACTGGCTGGCAAATACAAAATCAGTTTTCTCCAATACAGTCTCACTGGGTATATCAACCACACTTCCAGATAGGCCCCATCCCCAGGAGTAGTTGGTCATTACAAAAGCAAACTCAGTGGTATTTTTGTAGACTTTTTGTTTACTTTGGCTTTGTTTTGATTTTTTTTTTTTTGTCTTATTGGTCTTTTGCTTGTTTGATTTGATTTTCATTTTTGTGGGTTTTCCTGTGTTTTATTTTTTGTTTCTTTGTTGTTTTATTGAGAGAGGAAAGGGGGGAGGGAGAGAACAGGGAGTTGGGTCAATAAAGAGGTGGTCAGGATGTAGAAGGAAATGGGGGAGGGGAAACATGATCGAAATCTAGTGTATGAAAAATATTTTTCAATTAAAAAAATCAGTATACTCTACTCCCAAATAATGGCAAGCTGACAGACCTGAGCAAGTCCTGGAAGTGATGGACCTCCAACTAGGACCAGCTCTTACTAAAGACTGTCATCCCCTTTAATGACAGACTATCCCAAAATAACTCTGTCTTAAACAAATACATTTATTTCTCTCTCCAAAGAAATCTGAAGCAGTGTACAGAGGGGTCCATGGTCCTAACGACGTGGGCCATTTCTAGTTTGTGGCTTCTCTGATTTCACTTCTCTCTCTTTCTCAGCACACAGCTCCAACCTCATGCTGTAATATGCCGTTAGAGCTGTGGACCTAGCATCTATGTTCTGGAGGATAGAGGATAGAATAGCGTTTTTGTTGTTGGTGGTTTTTGTGAAGATACTTCATAGAAACCCTGTTTGACAAGCTGCTGACATTCTACTGGTCAAAATCTAATCACAAGGTCTAAATGCAAAGAAGGAACAGGTAAGACAGTCTTTCTGGGCAGTTATGTACCCAGCTAACTGCCTACTACTAAGGATAAAAAGAGATAGATTTTAGAGGCAACTAATAATTACATCAAACTAAGCAAAGCTCACAGAGGAAAGAACGTATATCACCTCCACCGAGCAGTGGTGGCCCACGTCTTTAATCTCAGCACTCTGGAGGCAGTGGCAGGCAGATCTCTGAGTTGAGGCCAGCCTGGTCTACAGAGAACATTCCAGGACAAACAGACAGGACTATACAGAGAGACCTTAATGTGTGGTTGAGGTTAAACAGTAGGATTTTGTATACCTAAACTGTTCTTCCCGCCGCCCCCCCACCCTCACCCCAGCTGATTCAGCCCATGCCTCTGTCGTCAGTTCCTGCTGTTTCCTTGGCTCCTCCGCTCTCCTCACCTCTCAAAGCCCACCTCAGATGTTTTACCTTCTATTATGTTACTCCTGACCCTTCCTAAAGAGGTAATACTTGCCCCTCCAGAGCCGCTTGTATTGTGCTCCCTGGGCCCTGTCTTGCCTCCAAGCATCAGCTGGATTAGGTCATCCTGGGAGCATGTGGCAGCTGAGTGAACATTAATCACTAGTTTGGATACAGATCCCTAGTCCCCTCAGCTCTTTTCTAGGCGGCTAGTGTGGCAGAGTGCACCTAATATCTGCAAATTACATTGAGCACTCGCAGAAAGTCTACATGAAGCAAGAGTGGGAAATGAGAAGTCTTTGCAATCTTTTAGGGAAGTGGTTAGAAGAGGTGAGTTTTCCTGTCTTTCAAAACATAAAATGTTTGCAATGTTCCAAGCCCTTTTCAGGAACTTAATCTGGTGTGATCTGTTTTGCTGAATAACACAGGCTGTTTCTCATTTCTCAGGTCTTCTTAAAAGTTGTTTACAATTAGATTGCCAGGCATCTTTCAACACTCCCTTGACTTTCCCAGTAGGCGGAGCTGAGCCAGACGTGCTGCTGTTCTATTATTGCCACTGTGGTCAGCGCACATTTCATAATTCGTGTCTCAGATGTTAATGTTGTTTTATTTCGGCTTAGATACTTACAGTTAGGAATGCATGAGAGATCCAGAAAAACAGGCAACAGTGAAGTCATTATATTACCAACAAACCAAATCGCCGTTGAAAAAGTATTGCTGTGCCTCCCCGTCGGGGAATCGAACCCCGGTCTCCCGCGTGACAGGCGGGGATACTCACCACTATACTAACGAGGAATTGCACGAGAGCAGCTTTTCTGATAGGTCTTTTATCTATTCAAGACCGCCCCGCCCTCACCAAATGTACATCAATATTCTTTGCTTTTCGTAATGCCATCATGGCTCCTATCGCAAGTGAATAGAACTAAAATGAAAGCGTTCCATTAGCTCTGTCCCCACTCCACTCAGCGTTTCCCTTAGCCCACCCTACCACTGCCGCAGACACCCCTAGGTTCCTCCTCGCACCGCCCCCCAATCCCATGCTGTCTAGCGCTAGCCTGATCGCGCTGCATCATGGGATTGGTAGTTCCGTCCTGCTCTCCACTAAGCCTCTCGAAGGCTCGGAGCCTCCCTTTCCCAGGGTGCACCGCGCCGCCTACCCTCTGTGCTTCCCTCCGTTCTCGGGCTCGCGGTGAAAGTCTGGCGGTAGAGTGTCTAGGTGCTGGCTGACGTGCAGCGGATCTCCCACAACCATGCCCGAGGTCGCGGATACTTGCTCCTTGGCTTCTCCAGCCTCGGTCTGCCGAACCCAGCACCTCCATCTTCGCTGCAGCGTCGACTTCGCTCGCCGGGCGCTGACCGGGACTGCCGCGCTCACGGTGCAGTCACAGGAGGATAATCTGCGCAGCCTGGTACGGGGCGTCTGTGCCGCGCCGCTTCTCCGGGGCCGCTCTCCTCCCGTTCTTCGCCCCTGGTCCCCGCGATCCCTGAGATCGCCTGCTCTCCCTCGGGCTTCTGTACCTCTTTCTCAGCTTCCACACTCATCCCTTCCTCAGCACCACTTTTACATCAGCGCTCTCTCCTTCGCCCTCCACGTAGGATGGTCTTCTCCCGCTCCCTCCCCTTTTCCTGGACACTTTCTAGCGTTCTAGCGGCCCCTCCACGCCTCGCCCCTCACCCACTCCTGGGATGCTTCTTCCTACCCCCCATCCCAGTCCCCTCGCTTACTACTACCAACCTTGTGGCCCCTTTCTTCCTTGGCCCACTTCCCAGAATCACCTCCCCAGGCCCCAGACTTTGCCAGCTCCCAGTGCACCGTCTTTACTCTCAGATCCCACACCCCGTGTTTCAAGCCCCTTAGGGTTCTCTGCCCTTTCCACCCCGTCTTAAGGTTTCCAGTCTCTACTCTCTAAGAGCAGGTGCAACCCTTGCTCTCCAGGGAGTCTTCCTGCCATTGCTTCTTATCGCTATTATCTTCTGATAGTTTAAGGACAGGTGAAATAGTCCAGCTTTCTAAGGATGACCCAATACAGTTTTTAATAAGTGGTTCCAAGGAGCAAGTCATTATGGGGACAAGTCATTATTGCACTTCTTATAAAATATGTACTTCTATAAACTCTAACCGTTTGAATAAAGATTTGCTTAGAATCATGAAATACTCAATGGTTTGATCTGTTTCATATAGTCGATAGTCAGTGTTCTTAAGTTGTCTGGTGGTATGAGGATGGAACCTTTTCCTTGAGAAAGGTCATAGAGGACCATTTTAGAAATAAGAGGAATATGAAAAGACCAGCTATTCAGCCTGCTAACCAGACAGTATGTTTTGCAGTGTTGTATAGTTCTCTCTGCCAAAGTATATCAGTTCAGCAACCAGGGCTGGAATTTAGGAGTGAAATGAATGGGGTCAATATTTGATCGAATTAGAAGTGTACGTAAGAACAGTGATTTTGCCTCTTAAAATCTTTTGTTGTTGTTGTTTGACTTATGATTACTAAAAATACTGTAAGAAAGAAAAAGAAGTCTTACAGGCAAAGCAAGTGGCTCTTTCCCTATGAGTCGACTGCACTTTGGTCTGGAAGTACCATACTTACTCTCTTTTATTGCAGAGGTAGCTTTGCCCCAGCAGGACAGAAGTTCAGCCTTTGGACTCAGTTTCCTTTTATTAAAGAGAATTTTGCTGGCTTATCAGTGCTTCCAATGACCGTACACTGCCCTTTATCTGTAGATTAAAGAACTCTCTCTCTTTCTGCTCTTCAAGGAAGCAGGAGTTACGAGGCTTAAGTTTTTAAAATGTCCCAATCTTAAAAGTTATCTTCACATTCCCCTAAGCTGCAGAAAAGTAAGATTTTGAAAATCTGATTTCTGGTTGGCATATCTGTTTAGTAATGCTGCTGGAATTATAGTGTCCCTTTCTCTTCAAAAGAGGTTATTATAGTACAAAGTAACATCTGTTTGTAATTGTTTTGCTTGTTTATGGCAACCGCCTGAGACCAAATGCTTGGTACTATTTATATTTATTTGAAGTTGACCTGTTTCTTTCTCTTAGTAGATTAGGGTAGCTTAGATTGGCCTTGAACCCATTATGTAGCCCAGGCTGGCCTCAAACTTGTGATTCTCTATCTCAAGTTCCTGACTTCTGGGATTATAGGCATGAGCCCCAATTCCTGACATCGATTTATGATAGGAAGAAACTGTCTTTATAATTCAAATTCCTTGTATAGAGCTTGGCATGCAGAGGACACTGAGGAATTGGATTAATGGAACAAATTCAATTAGAAAGCAGTGCCTAAACCTAATATAGGCTGCATGGCCAATAGTGCTGTCTGCATCCCAAAGGTCTCATGACATCATCACCTTCCACCTCTGGCTATGTACCAGCACTGTGTGATGAGAGAGCAGGTCTTCTTTTCTATGCTGCTCTTGGAGTCTGTGATGGTAGGGCTAATGGTCCCTCTAAGAGGACTAATTCCCACCTTTCTAGAAACCTTTTCTTGTTTTAGGTTACTTACACTGAACCTTCATACCCAGAAATCGTAATTTCCAAGCCCTTTTTTTCTTATCTTGAAATTTCCAGAGCCAGGCAGTGGTGGCGCATGCCTTTAATCCTAGCAGTCAGGAGGCAGAGGCAGGCAGATTTCAAAGTTCAAGACCAGCCTGGTCTACAGAGCTGGTTCTAGGACAGCCAAGGATACACAAAGAAACCCTGTCTTGGAAAAAACATGTGCAGAAACTGGCCTTGTAGTTTTGTGATTCAGGGTTTGCCTAGCATGTGTGACCCCTTGCGTCTGATCCTTAAGACCTGGAAAAGTAAGATTAAAACAACATATATGGTACAATATTTTTAAAAGGTGTCTAGAAGAAGAGAGTAAATGTAAGGGAATCAAGACACAGCATAGAGCTGGGTCACACAAAAAGTTGTATGTCATAAAGTTGGCATGGAACTTCCCAACAGCCTATGCAAAAGTTGAAATGAGTGTTGCATGAAATGAGTTTAGGAGTGTTACATGTGATCTGTTCAGGAATACAGAGCTTTTTTGTGTGTGTTGTTTAAAGGGGGACAGTGTGACAGATTCTTATGATGATGTATGCAACTTGGCATTGTGGCTAGTTGGTGCTCAGTAAGTGTCTGCCAGAAGGTCTAATTCTAACTCTTCAGCTATCCAGTTTCCTCTATTTTCCTAATACAGTTTTTAGTGACAGCGATGGTTAATAACTAATGAGTGAAATTTGAAGGTGAACTTTTTTGTAATATTTGGAAATAAAGGTTGAGGTTTGGGGATGGGCTCTATAGCTTAAAATTGCATTTTCTGTCTTGTTTTGGTTTAGAGCTTGCTTCGAGGGTAAATTGTCATCTCATATTTTCAGATACTGACTATGGGGATGCAAGTCTAGGTAGCATTCTCTTTAAGCATCTTCAGTCATAATATAATAGTGTGGCAGGTGTCATTTGGGAGCGCAAGGCCAACTGTTAGAACAATCAGGAGATGGGAAAGAAACTTCGCACAAAGTAGCCATCACAATAACCAGCTCTTCTGATCCTGAACAGATTTGAAAGGGTTAGGCAATATAGAAGATGGAATGTGTTCCATTGGGAAATGATGCAGTTAAACTATGCAAGTGTGAAAAGATGAGCCAGTTCTGGCTGGAGTAATAGTTGGGGTACCACAAAAAGTAATTTGAAAGAATTAATTGTCCTCAGAAGGGAAGTGGATAATACTCAGGGTAAATTTGAAACTAACTGTTCTTCCCCAAATAAAAGCTGTTGGTGCAGAGAAATGGAAATCAAATCTAGAGATCTCGCCTGGGTCCTATTTGTCTTTGACAGGCTCTTAAGTATCCTGGGTTGGCCTCATTACTGAATGTGATAGCCAAGGTCGACCTTGAACTTTTTATCCTCCTGCCTCTACTTCCTGAGTACTGGGATTACAGGCATCCACCACACCTGGTATGTGTTGGGGCTGGGGATGGAACTCAGGATTTTCATCCTGATAGGAAAGCACTCGCTTGAGTCACACCCCCAAACTCCCTGTGACTTTCTGAACTTGTCATCCATTAGCCTAAGGGAGATCACCAGGGAGTGGCTGTCTCTAAGCACTTTAACTTCTGATGATCCTTTTCCAGGTTTATCAGGGACAGGAATAAGACTTTGGAAGATAGGGAGATGATATAGTAGAATTCTAACTTCAGGGTTAGGACCAGTGATGGTGGTGAACGGAAAGAGAAGAGAGGGTAAAGATAATATAAAGAAATGACTCTGGGACTTGGGATGTATTTGAGACCAGTTTGTGGATTGTGCCAAACATACGGTACCTTGAGGAGTTCTAGTGAAAGATTCTAGATGCCAGAGGAAGGAGCTGACTCTGGGGGCACTGTGATGGTGTCAGTTTTAGAAGCCTATTAAGTGCCTGGGTGTTAGTCAGGCAATTACAGATGTCCGGTTAACATCACAGGAAAGGATACAGCTGGCAGAGCAGGGTGTGGTGGCATATCCCTGTAATCTCAGTGTACATGGTAGGAATGCTTAGACAGGGAGAATGCGAGTTTAAGGCTAGTCCAGCCTACAAGATGGGACCCTATGTTGAAAAGCAAACAAAACAAGAGTCTGGCACAGTCTGGCTGAATATATGTGTGGGCATGGCCAAGAGCCAGAGGGCCAAGGCTCTCATTGGGATGTACTGTATTCAAGAATTAAAGAGAAGAGAGGCAGGAGCGTAAAAGTAGTCAGAGAACCATTTCCACAGAGAGTCAGAATCCAGTGTAGGGCCAAGTGGACAAGCACACAAGAGCAAGAATAGACAGATGTTGTGGGCCAGGGAGACTTCCAATAGCTCAGGTGCTAGAAGCCAGTGAAGAAGGAGAGGAAATTATGGAACAAAGGAGACAGCCATCTTAGATTGCCCTCTGTTTTAAAAAAAACCTGAAGGAAGGAAAATAGACCAGTTAGTAACTGAATGGACAGAGCAGAGTCTTCATAGTGCTGCGAGAGGCTCTGTTAGGCTGTTGGGATATAGCTTGGTGGTGTAGGAAGGCTGAAAATTCTAAAAGAAGAGCCTAGTTGGGCATGGTGAGAGTATCTGGTTTCTAGGGAGATTAGCAGGATGGGAACTCTGACTTGCTGCTGCCCAGGGCTGCTACCCTGACTGAACTGGCCACAGTAAGTAGGCACGGTTGTTCAGCCTTCTGCAGACTCAGCTGGGCAATGTTGCCTTCCAAGGCTGACCTTTGTTTAGCTGTATAACAATATCACCTAGTGAGTGCCAGCATTCGTTTCAATTCAGGGATTTACAAAAGTACATGGTAGGAGTTGGGCTCTGTGTTTTCTTTCAAAGAATGTGTAGTGAAATGTTAATATGTTAAACTGAATCACAGGTGGAGATTTTTTTTTTAAAAAGATTTATTTATTTATAATATGTAAGTACATTGTAGCTGTCCTCAGACACACCAGAACAGGGTGTCAGATCTCATTATGGATGGTTGTGAGCCACCATGTGGTTGCTGGGATTTGAACTCAGAACCTTTGGAAGAACAGTCAGTGCTCTTACCCGCTGAGCCATCTCACCAGCCCCACAGGTGGAGATTTTTATAACAAAGAATTAAAGAATTAGTCCAAGGTATATGTGAGCATCCCAGAATTCATTATATATATACAAGTCCCAAAACTCCAAAATTTTCAGGTTGCTTAGAGTGTTGAAAAGTAAGAGTCCTTCACTGCTGTTGACTGCTTATTTTAGTTTTGTTTCTATTACTGTGATAAAATACCTTGGCAAAAGCAACTGTGAGGGAATAGGGGTTTCTTTGGCTTATCGTTTGAGATTGTAGTCCATCATTACTGGGAAGTAAAGACAGGAATTTGAAGCAGCCGTTACATCCACAGCGAAAAGCAGAGAATGACTGAATGCATGCTTATTTGTGCTCATCCCCATCTCTACTGTTTATTCAGTTCTGCATCCAAACCTAGGGAATGACACCACTCACAGTGGGGGCTCTTCTCACCACAGTTAACACAATAAAGACAATGCCTCACTGGCAAGCCCATAGGCCAAACTAACCAAACTAATCCTCACAATCCCCTATTGAGATTCTCTTCCTTGCTGATTCTAGATTGTGTCAGATTGACAAAGCTATCATACATCCGCCTTTAATTCTTAGTTTCAATCTGTTTTACTTTCTATAAGTAGCTAGTTTTATCCTCACTGGAGTAAACCTCTATGTAGTGTTTGTTTCTTCTGATGTATAAAACTATCTTCTTATTTAATTTGTTTGATTTTAGACTTTGGACACAAAAGACCTTACAATAGAAAAAGTGGTGATTAATGGACAAGAAGTCAAATACACCCTTGGAGAAAGTCAAGGTTACAAAGGGTCGCCGATGGAAATCTCTCTTCCCATCGCCCTGAGCAAGTATGGATGCTGTCTTCTTTTTATGGCAAGATACACCTTAAAAGAATTCAGATATCTTTCCCGTGTTTCTAATATTTGTCTATATGTAGCGATAGGCAATCACTTCTGTAATCCATGTACATTGGTGTTGACAGTGAAAAAAAAAAACGGTAAGTTCTTCAATTACTGAAGAAATGGAAGTGCATGAAACACTGGTTGGAAGGACACTGGGTAATGCTGCTGGAGCCGCCCATCATTTCACTGGTGTCAGGAGTGGTGGGGAGCATGCCAATTCTGGATGACCTGGGGAATACGTGAAGCCACACACTCTCTACCTCTACCCCAGAGACTAGTCACTGTCACTGGAGTGATCATTCCCAATGTAGGGAGGCTGACCGCCTGCCACTCCCAGTGTCAGTGCTTAACAGGCTCCTTTAGTTCTTTAAGCCACCCTCTGCCTAGGAGCTGCACTTCCAGAGGAGGAAAGCGACTCACTGAGAGAGCCACTCACTTAAGAAAACAGTAGACGGACTCTTCACACAGGGAGTGAGTGTATCTCACCCCGTGATACCTGGGGCAAGGAGAAAGAGTAGAAACCATTATCCTGACACAAGGATGATCTGCTGCCATCTTCCAATAGCTTTATGTCTTCTCCCCAAGACAGAAAAAGAAAGAAAGAGAAAGGAAACCCAAGCATAGCCTAGGTGACAGAATCATTTATTCTATTCTACAGGCAAAGAAACTGTTACACTGAGGTCAAGTCATTGCCCTAGTGTACAGTTGTGGGGTCAGCGTTTCGGTCCAGGTTAGGCTGCCTGGCTCTGAAGCTCTTGCCTCCCTCTCATTCTCAGTGTTTCTGAAACTCTAGGATGAAGAACCAGTTTTTGTTTTCCTGTAGTCTATCACAGAATATACTTAGAAAATCACTGTGTTTGAATTACTTCAAGGAAGAGTTTTTTTTTTTTTTTTTAATTAGATGCTACAGCTACAAAAATCACTACAAGCCTCTTTCCCTTAATGTGACTTAACATGTCTCCCAGCAACACTGGGCTCAGTCATGTGCTGCCACCCACCACTGAGTTAGGGTGATGACATTAGTTCTCCCACATCCCCACTGTTACGAAAACAGTCACAGATGCAAAGTACATGACACACCGTGGGCCACATGGCTGATTATCATCCCCTCCTGTGTTCATCGGTATGATAGTGAGAAGAAACCCCGGGGCTGACCTTCAAGTAGCAAAGTGTCAGATTTACAAAGTAAGCTGCTGCATCTAGAACTCACTCTAAACCAATGAGACCTCAGGAGGTCGCTAATGCTGTTCCCTGTGTGTGTTCTGAATTCAGATTCTGCGGGGTGTAATTACACCCTACTAATATCTGTATCCGTTTCATGCAGAAATCAAGAGGTCGTTATAGAAATTTCCTTTGAGACATCTCCCAAATCCTCTGCTCTTCAGTGGCTCACTCCCGAACAGACCTCGGGGAAGCAGCATCCGTATCTCTTCAGCCAGTGCCAGGTAAAAGGATGCTCAGAGACTGCCCGGAAGCTCCCAGCACATGCGGGCCTCATGGACAAATGACATAAAACGACATACATTCCCATTTATATCTTGTTATCAATACTGCTTCTTTTAAACGTCAGATTTGTTTAATTTGGAAAAACCTATCTAAATGGAAGTATGTAGGGCTTATTTTTATTTAACTTCCCAAACACCTAGAGTACAACCTGCCCTTGAGTGGGGACTCAGTGTGTGGCCCTGAAATGCAAGGAGAATTCAGTCAATGAAAGCCATGTGAGTTGGTTGCAGAAAGGCTACTGGTGAAAAAGAGGTCTCTGAAAGACTGAGTTCCTGACTGTGAAGTATATTAAGTATACTTTTAAAATGACATGATTTCAAACACTTCCACACTCCATTTTAAAGCTAGAGCTAAAATACGCTGCAGTTAGAGATAATCTGTTACAAGGAAAAATACAAAACTTTTTTTAAAGAAGAAAGTCTTAATTGTGTCACTAATAATCGAGTCACCTCTGACTAAAGAAAGCCCCTCATTAAGCATTTCCTCTATTTCCAGACATCCATTCTGCATGTTTAGTTATCTTAGCACCCTTGCTAGCTGTATGTTAAACTCAAATGCAGTTTTAAATATGTAATATGCCAAAGCATGACTTAAACATATTTACTTTGTATGGCACTGCTTGAGATAATCTTTTTTGTTTGTTTTTTGTTTTTTGTTTTTCGAGACAGGGTTTCCCTGTGTAGCCCTGGCTGTCCTGGAACTCACTCTGTAGACCAGGCTAGCCTAAAACTCAGAAATCTGCCTGTCTCTGCCTTCCAAGTGCTGGGATTAAAGGCATGCGCCACCACTGCCCAGTGAAATAATGTTTTTAATCTAAGAAAACTATTTGGAAGAAGGCTGGGGCTGTAGCTAACCTGAAGCCTTGGGTGGGGTCCGCAGCACCACATGAACAGGCTGTGGCAGTGTTATGCTTGTGGTCCCAGCACTTGGTAAGTGTGTAGAAGCAGAGGGATCAGAGGTATAAGGCTGCCAGGCAGAGATGGACTAATCTCTGTAAGTTCAAGGCCAGCCTGGTCTACAGAGTCACTTCCAAGACAGCCAGGGTTACCTAGAGAAACCTATCTCAACTCCCCAGAACGCTGAGGTTACAAGGTATCCGTGGTTACTTAGCTAACTGGAGTGCAGCATTGGCTACGTGAGACCCTGGCTCAAAAAAAAGACAAACACCCTGATACCCCAAAACAAACCCCACAGAAAATGACTTGAAAAAAGGCAAAAGGTTTTAGACAAGAACATACAAGTCATGTACGCAGTATCACTTCATAATAGTTGATTTAGAAATCAGTACTTCTCGTAGAATTGTCTATAAGTTGAAGTTAACAAGAAGTGTAATGTGTATAAATCCCAAGAATGTAAAATTTAAATACATAGTTCCCAGTATTTACTGGCAGTGATGTTTAAAGTACAGGAAACAGATTAAGAATTCGTTTTGGTTGCCTGCAAACATGCAGATGTGACTTTGATGGACGCTTTCAGCTGTTGTCCATGGATATTTCTTTACCCAAGCTTGATTTGCCCAGTGAAAGTCGTCTAGAAATGCTGTAGCATTGCCAGGCCACCTGTCCACAGCCTGGTGAGAAAACTCAGGCAGTGTGTTCTGGGAACCTGCCTCAGGAGAAAGAACTAGTTAGTTCTTTTGACTGTACTTTATCCCAATATTACATATATATATTTAAAATACGTATCCATTTTTATTGTATGTTTATGGCTGTTTTGCCTGCATGTGTGTCTGTATACCACTTATGTACAGTGCCCAAGAAGGCCAGAAGAGAGTGTTAGATTCCATGGAACTATAGTTACAGACAGCTGTTAGAGAACATGTAGGTGTTGACAGCTGAACCCCAGTCCTCTGCAAGAGTAACAAGTATGGTGCGGCCAGGCAGGAAGTGTTAAAAGAGTGGTGGTGGTAGTTTCAAAATGGTTTCTCTATATACCCGTCCCTGGCTGTTCTTCAACTCAGATTCTCCAGCCTCTTCTGGAGTGTGGGATTAAGGACATGTGCCACCATGCCTAAATAGCTATGACATTTTCAGTGTGTTTTAGTAGAGTCTGAGGAGTTTTTCAAGTTTTTATTTTATTGTTAAAATCAGCATGTAATGTATTATGACAGATGTCATTATGGCATTTTTTAAACGAAATATATTTAGGCGAGCCTAGAGGTTTAAGGACATCCAGGATGTTTAACAGCTTCAGGGAAGGGTGTTAGCACAGTGTCCTAATGAAGCCTAGCTTCTTTGCTTAGTAACAGTGGGTCAGACACAGGCAGCTTATAGAACTGCAGAGTCTATGTCCATTCTTTGTTGGAGCCATGTTTCCCACAGACAGATGCGAGACAGTATGATAAGTGTGCAAGTTTGTTTCATAATAGCACCCTTTTCCCTCAGGGCTCCTGTGAGTTCCTCAATGGATGTGACTGTCAACAGTGCTGAACAGTTTATGTAATGATTCAAGGAAATTGTGAGGATTCACGGGAGATAAAGAGATGTGGGTGTGTGAGTGTGTGTGCTCGTGCACGCCTATGCCCACGCCCACGCCCACGAGCAGGGTGTTTTTGCATGTGTATGAAAGCCAGAGATTGACATCAGGTGACTTCTCCAGTCTCTTTCCTTCTTATGTTTGATACAGAGTATCTCATTGAACCTGGAACTCAGCAACTTGGCTAGACTGACAAGCCAGTGAGGTCCAGTGATCCCCCTGCCTCTCCCTCTCCAGCACCAGGATTATAGGAGTATGCCATAGGACCAGGCTTTAGAAAACCAAAATAGCATTAACCAAACCAAACCAAACCAACAAAGTCAAACCATAAAGGCCCAAACAAACTAAAAAACAAAAGGGAACTGTGAGCCAACAAACGATTTATTCAGTGAGCTGGCTTCTCAACCCCGAAATCTGATTATCTTAAACCCACAATCTATTTTTGCTGTTCTAAAAGATCCCACAAGATTTGAAAACTATATTACTCTTTAGACAGAAGATACGTAAAAGGGGGGTTGTGACTTTAATTATTTCTGTGTGACTTGATTTGGGAGAAAAGGGAGTTTCTTTTCTGTCTTTCCTGTCTCCTTTAGGCCATCCACTGCAGGGCGATCCTCCCTTGCCAAGACACCCCTTCTGTGAAGTTAACCTACACCGCAGAGGTAAGCATTACAAATTATAGCTGAACTAAACATGCGAATGTGCAATGATAAAGGGAGACAGTCACGTTTCAGAGGTGGAAATATGGTACTTAATACATTTCCTCTGAGTCTGCGGATCTCATTTAGATCGCCAATAAAAAGGTAGTTTTAAACATTATAATTATGAAGAAGGGAAATTATCCTATTCTCATTTCAAAAAAAGAAATCAAAATTCTAGATCTAAAGTTTTAAGAATTTAAGACCATTTTTTTCCCCTAAGAGTACATTCTGCAGCCATGACACCTGTGTGTGGATGTCTCGGGCAGCAGTGGTTGGACTTGTCTATGTGTGTGTCCAGTTCCTCTGTCACTGGGACTGCTGATCCCTTTGGTCAGGGTTGGATTGTAATTAATGACCATCCTTCCAGAGACTGGGTCTCCTTAGACCAAGCAGGTAAAAGGGAGACCAGTGTTTATTCATGGCAGCTGCTTCCTTCCCCAGTCTCTCTGTAGCCCAGATGTTATTAGTACTATAGAAAATGATGAGTTCAGGACTCTTCTCTACCCCCGAATTGTGTGACCGTAGCAAGTCTGAGTGACTTCACAGCTGGGATGGTCAGGAACCATCCCTAACCAGGCTGTTAGTGGCTGAGGGCCACTCTTGTCCCGTGAACATCTTACTACCTAACCGATGAGAGGTTGAAGCTGATCTCTGCTGGCTGACCCTGGCTCCATTCTGTCTCCGTTATAGCTGGGAGGCCTGATCCGTGCAAGAACAGAAGGTTAAACCTGTGCGTACTTGCTACGTCACAAACACTCATGGTTCTCAGGATTCCAGAGCTAAGCGATACTGTGTTTTATGATTTCCAAAAAAAAAAATTATTTCTTAATTTCTAGCTAAAGTTGTAGTTACTTTCCCTCAGAAAATACTGTTTGTACTTTCGAGTTCTTAGTATGAGATGGGCAAAGCTATAGTCTCTGGCCTGCCTCGAGTATGTCATCTTTTGAGTTTGTTTGGGGGCATGTAGGGGACAGTTGGTGGCTGCCAGTTTTACTTGTGTGCTGCTGGTCTCTTCGTTTTAATTCTTCCTTGCAGAAAGTTTGTGACATTTTACCCATATTTGGTGGGGAAACTGAGGCTGGGGAGTTTATACACACACCTACTAAGTTAGTGTTCTAATGTAGTTTCTCCCTAAACCCTGCTCTTACTATTCCTGGATGAATGGAAAGATCTATCACATTCATGATTTAGATGCTTTTCCATGTTGCTGATCCTGTTTACAAAATTCACATGTGTGTGCATTATAAGTCCAGAGTCTGTTTATCCTGTAGATGGACAAGGGGTGAGCAAAATCATTTACATTTTTACTTTAAGATGCATAGGCCTCCTGCTTTATAATTAGAAGGGATTTTTTTTTTTCATTTGACTAGGTATCTGTCCCAAAAGAACTGGTGGCTCTCATGAGTGCCATCCGTGATGGAGAAGCCCCTGACCCAGAAGACCCGAGCAGGAAGATATACAGATTCAACCAGAGGGTAAGATCAGATCAGCGTCTAGACTCTGTCTCAGTAGTGAACTTGAGAGAAAACTCACCTCTTCCCTCCTACTCATTATACTGACTGGAAGATGTTGCTGGGTAGGCACGGCTGGGAATGCCTGGCCACACTCCTGGATCCAGTCCTAGTCAGCTTCCTGTTCTGTTTTTTATGTTTATCTATTTATTTACTTTTGTTTGTTTTGAGACAGGTTTTTCTCTGTGTAGCCCTGGCTGTCCTGGAACTCACTCTGTAGACCAGGCTGGCTTCGAACTCAGAGATCTGCCTGCCTCTGCCTCCCGAGTGCTTGGGCTGAGTGCTGGGATTGAAGGACTATGCAGCCCGGCTTCCTGTTTTCTTTAAGTACTCATTCTCTCATTGGCTCCTCATTCAGTGTGCACTGTGGCTGGACAGTGTTACTGCCCAGTATGTTAAAAATCCACACAGCTGGGACTTAACTGAACTTGTGTCTTTGACCTTCAGTGGATAGAATGGACCTGTCTGTGCATACCTATCTGTGAGATATCTTTTCTTAATTGTCTTCACAGTGGACAGTGTTGCTTCCTTTGGGGACCTATAATATCATACCTTTGGCATCTGCTTACTGCTGGTTTAAAATATAAAAAGATTTAGCGAGGAAATGTTTTAAAAGTTGAAGGGGGAAAAAGTCCAGAAATATAAGGGAAAAGCATCTGCATACTTAGTTGTTGCTTTTTGAGATGGGCTTAATGTACTGTTTACATTTTGTTCAGTCCTGGGTTTTGCCTGCCAGTGGCATTCATTTTTGTAGACTAAGAGGGAAATGAATGTTTTGAAGTGTTTCTGTATCATATGTTTGAACTATTTGAGAAGGACCAAAGGATAGTAGGTTCATTGCAATGCTTGGAGATTTAAAGAATAATCATGTAATTTTAAATCTGAACTGTCCGGCTTACTCCATTTCTATGTACTAATGCACCGCGTTCGTGTGTGTTTGTCTCTTCCAGGTTCCCATACCATGCTACCTGATTGCTTTAGTTGTTGGAGCTTTGGAAAGCAGGTGAGCTTTGCCCAAATTTTGAGGTTTATAAAAAGATGAGACCATAAGCAAATTGAACTGCAGGCAGGGTTGATGGGAAGAGCATTGTGTATTGTCCAAGATGACAGCTTTAGAGAAATTCAAATTGCAGACAGCAAATGAATTTTGGTTAAATGTCTTTACCACTGTACCTTAAATTTTCCATATGTAAAGTGAGCATGCTCTTAATGTTTAGACTGACAGCAAGACTCTGATGTGAGCTTGACTTACATTCTCCATTTCCTTCTCCTAGAAACTATAATCTGCCACTCCAGCCACATAGTTAGCCTCATGAGATAAGATATATAAAGCTGTTGGAATCCTAGACGTAATACAGAAATAGGGTATCTTTATTAAAGTTTTACCAATAGCTAAAGTGCTCTTTCGTTTGGTTGGCTATTTTGTTTTGTAGCCAGAGTCTCATTATATAGCTCTGGCTGGCCTGGAACCCACTTATGTAGACCAGGCTGGCTTTGAATTCACAGAGATCTATCTGCCTCTGCTTCCCACGTGCTGTGATGAAAGGTGTACGCCACCACACCCAGTTTCTTATTTCAAATTTTTATCCATGTGTGTACATCTGTGTGGCAGGTGCACTTCTGTGTGTTGGGCATAGTGCATGTGCACACTTGGTAACCATGGTTCTGCTTACATGCCTACAGTCTGTGTTGGTTACATCACAGAAATAGAAGGATTCAGCAGGGGCCTCTTGCTGGCTACTTTATTTCATTGAGCATAGTATACATGAGGCTTAGCTGTGTTGCATTGTGTGACAAGACTTCTTGCTTTTTCCACTGATTTATTATGTGCGTGTCCAGCATAACCAAGTGTGTGTCTTCGGGGATTATCTCGTTCAGTCTCTGCCTGGGTGTCTGCATTGTAAGGCTGAGAGAGGACCCTGTATTCCCAGAGGTCTTAGCACACAGCCAAGAGCGAACTTCAGGGGCACTTCATGCCTCTGTTTTCCTTTAACCTGGACTGTGCCTCCGTGGAGAGTTACTGCTGTGTGTTTAACAGCAGGTTAGCTACTTCGAGCGATTTGGCCTCCTCCCTCCCCATCAGTGCACGGCCAGTCCCGTCTTACTTTACAAGGGTTTGTTATTCCAAGATGTCTAGGTTCTTCTTAGACCCAAACTTCTTTCTTATGAAGCCTTTTCATTTTGCAGGCAAATTGGCCCAAGAACTCTGGTGTGGTCTGAGAAAGAGCAGGTGGAGAAATCTGCTTATGAATTTTCCGAGGTTGGTCATACATACCCTTCCTAATAACTATGAAGTGGTAGATTTTAGGTTCATGGGTCATGTGATAGCTGTGAGCACTTGTCCAGTGCATTTGCAGTTGCTACTTTCTGCTTATCATTTCAATAAAGATTTTTAACTTGCAACCTTAACAGAAAGCTGCTTTGCAATTTTTTTTTTTTTTTTTTTTTTTTGGTTTTTCGAGACAGGGTTTCTCTGTGTAGCCCTGGCTGTCCTGGAGCTCACTCTGTAGACCAGGCTGGCCTCGAACTCAGAAATCCACCTGCTTCTGCCTCCCAAGTGCTGGGATTAAAGGCATGCGCCACCACTGCCCGGCTGCTTTGCAATTTTAAGAAATGACTATTATAACTGTTTAGAGGAGATGTGTATACATTCATTTTTTTTTTTCCAGACTGAATCCATGCTTAAAATTGCAGAAGATCTGGGGGGACCCTATGTTTGGGGGCAGTACGACCTATTGGTTCTGCCCCCGTCCTTCCCGTATGGCGGCATGGAGAACCCTTGTCTCACGTTCGTAACTCCTACCCTTCTGGTAAGAAAGATTTCTTCATTTGAAATGGAGGTCTCAAAAACAAGCACAGATGAAGGGCTGGAGTGTAGCTCAGTGGATAAAGAGCTTGCAGCATAGTTAATGAGGACTTGAGTTTGAGTTCCCAGATCCCACGTGAAAAGGCTGGGCATGGTTGTATACACCAATCCTGGACCAGGGAGGTGGACCATATCCTTTTTCCTCAGCCCAGGCCAATGAGAGATACTGTCTCAAAATCCAAGGAGGGCAGTATGTGAATAAGAGAAGCTAAGGTCGTCCTCTGGCTTCCACGTGGAAACACATGGAAACACACACACACACACACACGTACACACATACACACACACACATGCATGCACACATGTGGGAAGAACTTTGGATGCCTAGTAATACTTTTAATATATTTTTGTTTGAATAGCCATTGTTTCTAATTTTATTACTAGTTGTGGCTATCAAAATTTCACTTTTTCAGAGGAGAGTGATTTGGCCATTGGGGAAAGGGAATGTTATATTCAGAGTTATTTTGAAATGTTGAGAGTAGCTCTGCCATGCAACACACTTTGGGCAAATTATGTATCTAGACAAAGGATCCACGTCATTCATTCTTGGCAGCCAGGTACTAGGCAAACAAAAACTTAGTGCCCAATGTGTAAGAGAAGATTGCTCTACAGCAATTGCTGTTTTATAGACCTAGTGAGCTACTTTTGAGTTCTAAGAAGCCAGCAACTAACTAGGACCTAAGTAGGTTGGAATACGCCATAGAACACATTGGACGGTATAAACTTATCTTTAATATATTGTGACTTAAAAGAAAAGAGAGAGTAGGAGGTTGTGCTTAAAGTCCTCAAGTAGACCAGAACTCAGACCTGGTGGAACCCACCTCAGTGCCGCCTGCCTGTAACTCCAGCCTCAGAAAGCAGAGATGAGATTCCCAGAGCAAGCTGCCTAGCAAGACTCGCCCTAACAGAGCTCTGGGTTTGATCGAGAGACCCTGCCTCAGTGAAAAAGGCAGACATGCATGCACCTAAACACACACACACACACACACACACACACACGCACACACATGCACACACACGCACGCACACACACATACACGCACACAGTAAGAAGGAAAGAAGATGGTAGATAACTCTGGATGGGAGTAGGGAAGCAATCTCTGGATTAGAGAGAAGCTTATTAGTCCTACTGGTGTTAAAAACGATTCTGTGATTAGTGAAAGAAAGAACACAATTCTCTAATGCCCACCTGTTGAACCTGTTGAGGTACAGGGTAGGCATACAGTGACCTTCCAGCCCAGGTCTGGGATGGCAGGTTGGTGCCTGTCATCTGATGGTGGAAATTCTAAGATGTTTTCTTTTTTGTAGGCAGGTGACAAGTCACTCTCCAACGTAAGTGAAAATTTCTTGTTACAATCTTAAACTTCAAGAAGTTGTTAAAAATGCCTCCTGTATTGTTAAGATAGTATTGTAAAAGAAAACTGAGGTTAATCCTCTTGCTGCTTCAGCAATTAGATTTAATAAATTAAGGAAAATTTTAGCCAAATATATGTGATACATAATCACAAAAACAAGTATTGTTATTTCCTGTGTATGAAACATTTTAATTACATACATGTCCATGTATGTAATTACATGTTCATTTAATTTAATATTTTTCTTTCTTTCTTTTTTTT
>NW_022196910.1:21018582-21026334 GCF_008632895.1 Mastomys coucha
TGTTTTCTAATCCATTAGCATGTTCTGTTCATTTTGGCCATTGATTAAATTGCATTTTCCTCCAGAAGTAAGTCATTTTTGAATACGTCTTTAAAAACATTGAGTCATGTGAAATTAAAAGAAAGTATTTAACTAAGGACTTGCTTTAGGATGAGGTACTCATTCTGACCACTAATCCCTTAACACTGTCCCCTCAGGTTATTGCACACGAAATATCTCATAGCTGGACAGGAAACCTAGTGACTAACAAGACATGGGATCACTTTTGGTATGATTGGTTTTTTTGTTTTTTGTTTTGTTTTGTCTTATTGGTTGCTCTCGCTGATCCTTCTCCTGCCTCCCTTCCCCTGCCACCACTGTTTCCTCTGTGCATCTTGTCTGTCTCTCCTACCGTCTACAATACACAGAGTGTCAAAAGGCCCTGCAGCTCCTGTCACAGCGGTCTCTCGGTCAATACAGCCTAGGTCTGCAGTTAACTGCTGCTAACTTTCTGACATTGCCTTGTTTTAACACAGACTTGGCAAAAGCAGAATTGCTGCTTCCTTTTCTCTGCTGCCACCTGCTGGGCTGGGCTTGCTATCGTCTTAGTTGACTGCCTGGGCCTCTCTAGGCAGCAGGGGCTGGGATGTAGAGGCCAGGCTATGTATAAGGGCTCTCCTCCCTGGGAAGACAGAAAAGAAAAGATGCTCTTGGCCAAGATGCTGTGTTCTATCTGCTGGGACAATACCCAGTTTTTTCTGTTCTCTTTCAGGTTAAACGAAGGACATACTGTCTATTTAGAGCGCCACATTTGTGGACGGTTGTTTGGGGAAAAGTTCAGACATTTCCATGCTTTGGGAGGATGGGGAGAGCTACAGAATACGGTAAGTGGGGTAGGCTTCTCCAAGAGTTTCCCAGCCTGGTAGAGACATTACCAGACTTGGTTAATAAAGTACCTTTCTAGCAACAGGGTAGCCATATTTACAGGTGTAGTGAATACAGCAGGTGTTTCTTGACACATATCCTGCAGAACCCTGTTCCAAACTGGGAGCCAAGAAACACTTAAGTTCTCTGCTGCTAACATAGCTGATTACAGCATTGAATTTATGTGAATACTTGTGATTTATTTGTTTGTTTGTTTGAGACAGGGTTCTTTGTGTAACAGCTATTCTGGAACTCACTCTGTAGACCAGGCAGGCCTCGAGCTCACAGAGATCTGCCTTCCTGCCTCTGCCTCCTGAGTGCTGCAATTGAAGGTGTGCACCACCACTGCCTGGCCCTAATATTTGTGAATTTTTAAAGGCACTCTCCACAACTCTAAATGTGTCGCTCAGACACTAAATCTTTTTTCTAGTCCTTTTGTCAAAGTAAAGCCTGTTATTAGCAAGGAAGATCTGAGACATATCTTGCCATTCATATAGTTAGACTCCAGGAGTGATGGCAGCATACTGTTTCCAGTGAGTGAGTTGAAGGTTTAGAAGCCTGTCACACCCCTGAGTGAGACTTAACAGCCTACTGGCGCAGTAACAGTCCTCTTCCTATGAGAACACTCATCTCACTTCATTGGGTTGCAGATAAAGACATTTGGGGAGTCCCATCCCTTCACCAAGCTCGTGGTTGATCTGAAGGACGTAGACCCCGATGTAGCCTATTCCTCCATTCCCTACGAGAAGGGCTTTGCATTACTCTTCTACCTTGAACAACTTCTTGGGGGACCAGGTAAGTAGTTGCTGTTGTCCGGCGGGTGGTTGGTTTTCATTTGTTTGTTTGGTCGGTGTTTGTTTTTTGTCTCTTGGAGGGTGATATGAGGAGTAGAGGTGAACTGTGAACTCTTTCTAGTCTTTTTATATTTCCAGTTCATTCTGCTGGAGACATCTGTATCGCTAATGGATGCTGCCTTCATCTGCAGAACTCTACACAACCCCTTAATTTATATAATGTGGCTTGACTTTTTCTTTAATCCCATTATACTTAAGGAATTAGGCTAATAGCATATATCCATAGACAAACTTCTGTAATCCGGAAGTTCATGAGTAACAAACAAGAGCCCCCCCAACCCCCGCCCTCGCCAGCCCTGGGGTCACCTCATTTTGATGCCAGTGGCTCCGGATCTTATTCTAGGAGGAGATGACTAGTCAGTCACACACACACACACACACACACACACAGAATGACTCTAGTAACAAAATCAGTTATCCTGTAGAGTATCTCTTACCTGTGGGTTCGCTTCCTCCACTGAAGTTCACGGTGGTCGCTGGCATTCTCGATTTTCTTCTTCAAGTTTTCATGGGTGTGAAGTCACCTACATAAGCTTTCTCCTTACCGTGGGTCTTAGCCCCCTCAGCCTTGAATTTTCCCCATCACCTTCACCTCGTGGCTTCACTTTGGAATATCTAAATTACCATTCTTGTCTTGCACCCTGTGGCCTTCAGTAAATAAAACAGGTACTCCTGGAACACAAGCATTGTGTATCTCAGCGGGGCCCCTGAGAACCCAGCAGCTTAGCAGAGTATTTGGAGAGAGACCAATCATGTTACTTTTATCACAGTGTGTTCTAGTGATTCTGCCTCATTACTAGTTACTGTTGTTAACCTCTTCCAATGCCACATGTGTGGATTAAAGTTTCCCATAGGTCTGTCCATATGGAAGACAGTAGTATAGTAGGGTTTGGTACTGTGTGCCCCTCAGGCAAGAGAATGTGACTGTCCTATATGTTTATTCTGCATCTGTTTTTTACATTTTTAAGCTCATTGTTTTGCATCCTCCTAGTCAGTGCACGTGACTCTATCTCTTACACAGATGTGCTGGGTTTATGTCCAGTCAATACCAATGGCCTGGGAGAGGTCCTCGTTTGAATTGGCTTTAAAGGCGCCTGCCCTTCCATCCCGTTTGTCGGATCTTACTCTCCCTTCTTCCGTCGATGAGGGTTATTGCTTTAGAACTTGGGTTATTCTTGCTCTGTATCTTCATTATGCCATCCTGGCTGGAAGGAGGGTTTTTCTTCTCCTCTGTGTCAGCATAGACTTCAAAGGCCCAACTTGAGACCTGCCTCCTGTCCTGAACATTCTTTCGCTGTCAAAAGCTCCCTTGGTCCTTTGAGTGTTCTGTGTTGCCTATGGTTACCAGAACAATGTCAACTGCAAAAAAGAGGTCAGAGAATTGCCTTCCTGTGAATTGATTTCTTTGTCTTTCTTTTAAATTTTTTACTCCTAGAGGTGTTTCTAGGATTCTTAAAGGCTTATGTTGAGAAGTTTTCCTACCAGAGCGTAACCACTGACGACTGGAAGAGTTTCCTATATTCCCACTTTAAAGATAAGGTCAGCTTTAAATTGTCTCTAATGTCTTTTCATGCTCCATGTAGCTCTGTAAACTACCTGTAAGGCTACGTGTATTTCTTAATCATAAGTATTGGCTCAGAATTTGCCATTAGACTCACTTATGTATTCTGATTCCCTTTGAGAACACTAGTGACACCTGTAAGCTTGTATGCTAATTAGCTAGATTTCATCATTCCATGTTATCTACATATGTCAGCATGTCAAGTTGTATTCCATAAACAGACATGATGATGACCTGTTGCTTAATACGGAGTTTCAAAAGTAACGAGACTTAGAAATTACCTGGATGTGGCACAGTTGATAGAGTACATTGAATCTGATCAGGACAAGGTGATCTATCACTGACTCGATGTTCTTCCTATTCACAGGTGGATCTTCTCAATCAAGTTGATTGGAATGCCTGGCTCTATGCTCCCGGCCTGCCTCCTGTCAAGCCCAAGTGCGTACTCACTTGCTAACCTGCTTCCTTCCCTCCTTCCTGTCCATTTTGTTTGTTTAGTTTAGTTTCTGTTTTCCCAGGACAGGATTTCTCAGTGTAGCCCCTGGCTGTCCAGAACTCAGTAGACCAGGCAGTATGACTCAGGAGGCAGAGGCAAGCAGTTCTCTGTGAGTTGGAGGCTGACTTGGTCTACATGATGGGTTCCAGGACAGTCAAGGCTACATAATAAAGAGACTCTGTCTCAAAAATAGATGATAGATAGATGGATAGATGATAGGTAGATAGATAGACAAATAGATGGATGATAGATGGATGCATAGATGATAGATGGATAGATGATAGATGGATGGATAGATGGATGGATGGATAGATAATAGAGACATAGACAGACAGACAGACAGACAGACAAGCAATAATAAACACCTACAACTGTGCCATTCTGTCATCTTGCTAGTGATCCTCTCTAGTGCTCATCTGCTCTTGGGCTGAAGCCAGTCCTCTCTTTCATGGGGACCCTATAGCTCCTGACATCCCACCCCCTTTGCTTCAGTCAGGCTGGTAGTTCAGGGTCCCTCAGACTCTCCGCCCTCATTCAAGCCTGTTATGCAGACACATACTTTCTTCTATGGATGATTCCAACCTCAGCTTAGGAACCACTTCCTCATAGAGCATCTCGTAACCTCTCTGTCCAGGTCAGAGCCTGCGTCTGAGGGCTTCTTGGTGCTGTGTCGGGCAGCTTTTCATTTCCACATGTGACTGAGCCCTTATTCTTGGCATCACTGCACCCAAGGGGAGCAAGGCTCATCTTGTGTGCATATTACTTTTCCTAGGGCTTTTTTATGTGTAGCAATTACTTCTTCTCCCCGAGCTAACCCTTGACTTAGCCCACTCAGTCTGTTCAACCATACCAAGAAGGAAGTTTCAGAACCCTAAGGAAGATACCAATCAAACCTTTCCCAGTGTCTTGGTGTTTAAGAGCTCGGTGCTGAGCAGCCCGGCTCCTGTATGGAGAGAAAGTGGCTTCTTGGGCCTGGTGTTATTCAGCTGACTTCGCTGGACAAAATCTCCAATGTGATTTGAGGAGACCTAGTTTGGCTCTGTTTCTGTCTGTGGTTACATTACTCTGAGCCAGTGATGAAGTAGAACACAGAAAAGGTGGTGCAGACAGACTGACACACAGACAGACACAGACAGGGACCCACTTCCAATTAGCCCTCCCCTCTTTTAAAGATTTATTTATCTTATGTATATGAGTACACTGTAGCTGTACCGATGGTTGTGAGCCTTCATGTGGTTGTTGGGAATTGAATTTAGAGATGCTCACTCTGGAACCCTGCTTGCTCAGTCCCTGCTTGCTCCAGCCCAAAGATTTATTATTTATTATTTTACATAAGTACACTGCAGCTATCTTCAGAGGCACCAGAAGAGGGCATTAAATCTCATTACAGGTAGTTGTGAGCTACCATATGGTTGCTGGGATTTGAACTCAGGACCTTCGGAAGAGCAGTCAGTGCTCTTACCCATTGAGCCATCTTGCCAGCCCTAGGCCTCCCCTCTTAACAGCCCATTTATTTATGGATGAAGTTAGTATCCATATAATCCAATCACTTCTAAATACCACGCCGGCTGAAGACAGAGCCCCAACACGTGGGGCTTTGGAGGACCTTTCAGATTCAAACACAAGAGCACTTGGGGTGTGCTTACTGCCAGGGTCCCAGTGCAACGAGTCATTATTACTTACTACTGAACCTGCCTGGAAGAGAACTGTGAACGGGCTCCCTGTTCATTCCTTAGAAAAAGAAGAGAAGAATAATAGAAAAAAAATTAGATCCTTACCAGCAGTAGGCGAGCCTCTTGTCACTGATGAGCGTTTCACAGCAAATAGATTCGATGTTTAGGTAAAGAGCGCTGTTTTGCAAGACTTTTGTTTACATGACACATTCAGGATGAGGGCACACACATAGTGAGTGACACAGATCATTCGGATTAATGGTTAATCCCACCTTCTGTAAAGAAAGGGATGAGGCTATCACACGGTGGCTCCGGACTCTCTAGCCTGCTATCGGGAACAGTGCCTGTCACCTAGCCTGCTCGTAGACTTGGCTTGGTGATGAGAAGTTTGGAGTAACCCAAAGTCAACTCCCTGAGAATGGGAACTTGATGTTCTTCATGCCTGGCTGGTCCTGACCCTGCTCCAAGTCCTTCAGTGTGTGACACATGTGTTAGGATGCTTGTGTTCTCTATGAAGGGTGGCCAGGAGCTTTATTGATGCTTTATTGATCCAATGTGGTACCCATTTGGATCTGGTTCTTAGATGAGTCAAATAGACTTCCTTTTTCTAACACTCTGGGGCTCTTTATCTTTGAAGAAATTTAAATTTTTTTAAGTATATTCTATAGCAGAAAGCTGCATTTGCGCAGAAGGATATGTTTATAAAATGTAACCCTGACTATCTTTCATTTCCACAGTTATGATGTGACTCTGACAAATGCTTGCATCGCCTTAAGTCAAAGATGGGTCACTGTAAGTAGCCATGGGAGGTTTCCTGCTCACTTCTGAATTGTACAAAGATGCCTCTTGTTTATGAGGGTAGTTTCAACTGTGAGCAGTTGTTTGTAAATTCTTCTGTCTTCACCCCTCCCCCATCATTCACAAGATGAGCTTCAAGTGCCTGTAGATGAATCTAAGTGATGTTGGGTGAGTGTTTAAGGCCAACTATGGAACAGAAGGATCTGACAGTTTGCTGGCTGCCGGTTCTACTCATTTCTATAAAACCTCCTAAAGAGGAGTTTCCACATACATGTGCTAAAACGTACACCCAGGGAAACCACACTGAGCATCTGCCCTGGATGAGTCTGGAATAGAAAATAAGAGAGAACTTAACAGTTGTTTTACCTTGACCATTGCAACAAATGTTGATGTTGCTCTCTGAGATATATCTTTAAAGTTGACATGGTCAGCATTTCTTGGCACTCTTCCACATACAGAATGTTGAGCTTCCTAGTATGAAAGAAACAGAGATGGACTTGCCTTTGGGGTAATGAAAGAAATTAGATTTAGACACACATTACTTTTATGTTGGACAATTATTTTACTGAGTTGGGGATACTGGTGATTGAACCCAGGGCACGTAAGGCATTTCAGGCCTTGGGAGAAACCATTTAAGGGACAAAGAAGAAAGCAAAACAGGAGCAATAAGGCAGGAAATAGAAGCAAGAAACCAGTGGACAATTCTCTAACTCAGCCCAGCTTCATGACACATGTGTGACTCCTGCAGACAGGAGGCAGGAGGGTTGCAAATTCAGGGCCAACTATATCAGGAAACTTTGTCAAAAAAAGAAAGGACAGGAAGGGGAGACAGAAGGAAAGAAGGGAAAGAGAAAGGAATGAGGTCTCATTTAAAGCACTGTAAACTGTAAGCTTTTTGGAGGCTCAAATCATAACAAGTAGAATTGAGTGTTTGGGGTTTGGTTCAGGACTCCCTGACTCCCGCTCTTCTAAGGGAGTTTGTGGGACTGAAGTCGTGTTAAGTCTCTGCCTTTCACAGAATTGATTGTATACACGTGTACCCTTGGCTGTGGATATTTTTACCTGGAGTGGTGTTAGATTCGACTTCCTTTAACATTTCCAAAGGCTTCATTATTTGCATGCAAGGAGAGAAACCTTGGCATGTAAGCCTCCGTCTTTTAGCCCCATCTTTCTGAGCTCAGAGGTGTGCCAGAGAGAGAGGAGAGCCGTCTGTGGAAGGCAGGACCTATAACAGGAGTCTCCTGGAACCCTCTTATTAAATTTGAGAAGTGCACGCAGCTCGCCTGGTGCCGAAGAAGCTGCTGATCTCCTCTCTGATAGTCTTTTGGGCCCAGCAGTGAAAGGCAGATGGTCATAAACATCTCAGCTGTCAGAAGGAGCAGGTGGACGTGGTAACCGTGAGGACGGTCACCAGGAGTACTCTCCTTAGCTGTTGTCTTGGTTCTTTTTCCCAGTTATTAAAGGTGT
>NW_022196910.1:21026463-21029558 GCF_008632895.1 Mastomys coucha
GCAGGCAGGCAGGCAGGCAGGCAGGCAGGCAGGCAGGCATGGCAGCCTGCTCCTGTAACCTCAGTGCTAGGCAGGCAGAGACAGGGGGACCCTTGGGATAAGCTGGTTACCTAGAGTACTGAATTGGGAACTGCAAGTTCAGTGAGAGAACACATCTGGAAGAGTGGAGAGCCAGGATGATACTCAGGGCCAACCTCTGGTCTCCACGTGCTGTGCACACAGGTTCATAGTCAGTGCACGCATGTATACACACACACACACACACACACACAAAGCAAGGAACATACACATAGAAAACAGTGTGGTAAGGCATAAAAACGACTGTCAAGCAGCAGCTGTGTACCACATGTATGAGAAGCAGAGCCATCTTAGTAACTGTGGAGTACTGCTCTCATTTATATCTCATGTATAAAATGTCTCTTCTACATTGAATTAGTTTATAAATGAGTTGACATGCTTTATGTACCATTTCTTTGCTTTGGAAAGCACTGTACTTCCTTTTTCTTTTCTTTTTTTTTTTTTTTTTTTTTTTTTTTTTTTTTTTTTTTTTTTTTTTTTTTTTTTTGGTTTTTCGAGACAAGGTTTCTCTGTGTAGCTCTGGCTGTCCTGGAACTCACTCTGTAGACCAGGCTGGCCTCCTTGAACTCAGAAATCTGCCTGCCTCTGCCTCCCAAGTGCTGGGGTTAAAGGCGTGCGCCACCACCGCCCAGCAAGCACGTACTTCTAATGGTTCAAACAATGTCAGAAAGCAAAGGGTGGCGACCGTCCCTGCATTCTTACTAGGAATAGCATACCTTTTCTTAAGTAACACAGATTTTAGGAACCATCTGCCTCTTAGGTTGTAGTACCTTAACGTCGGGTTACATAAGCTCAGCTGAAAAATTATTTGTTTTTCTTAATTTTTACCTGTATGTCAGACTAACAATATTGTGAAACTGAACAGAAATAACCTGGTAATGCTTATTTCAGGCCAAAGAAGAAGATTTAAATTCATTCAGCATTGCAGACCTGAAGGATCTCTCGTCACATCAGCTGAATGAGTTCCTGGCGCAGGTTCTTCAGAAGGTGAGCCCAGCTCCCAGCCCTGGAGAGTAAAGTGAACTCAGAGGCACAGTGTGTTTGCTGACCCCAGTGCAGAAAAAGTACTAATGAAGAAAACTGGGGAAAGAAATGACATAGTCCACTTCTTAATTTTTTTTGAAAGAGCAGTTATTGATTTATGATATTAGTACTATCTAAATCTAAACATGTGTAAGAAAGGAGAATCCTTGCTCTAGAAAGCTCATGATCCGCTGGGAGGGGGAGACATGTGGCATTGGCAGTGGTGTGTTTTAGACGCCATTTGGAATGGATCAGTGAGGAAAGACTCCACCCTCACAGGTGTCATCAACAAGGAGGCTTTCTGGAGGACGGAGCCTTGGTTCAGTATCAGCAGAATGGTAGACGTTAGGTTGAGGGAGGCTCAACCTATGGAGCAGAGCCTGCGTTGAACGAGCAGTAGGGCTGGGTGAGGCAACAGAGGCCCTGTCATAGTAAGAGAGAGTTTGGTTTTAGTGCACCAATCATCAGCCTGATGGCTTTCGGTGGTGCTGCTCCTGTGACCTAGGATGGAGAAGAAAGAGGAGGTCCTGATAGGGTGACATGGGAGTAGGGGAGTGTGGCAAAACAAGGAGGGAGGGTCAGGAGATCAAGGAGGTAGCCCTCATTGGCTGGCCTAGCAGGGTGGATTTGGAATTGAAATATGTCCGTGTGGAAGCAAATGTACTAACTTGGAACAGGCTTGGCAGTTAGTGAGAATGGAGGCAGCTGGCTCATAGGCAGTCCTGTCAGGTAAGGAGGCCACAGCAGGGTGGGCAGGAAGGGAGTGCCTCCCCAGGGACCTCAGCCTGTCCTCCAGAGGCATCTGTCTGTCCACACCGAACCTGTTTCCTTCCCTTCTTCCAAACCGGTTTCTCCTTCTGGTGAGGGTTAACATGAGTACAGGAGGGTCAGGCGTCCCCGGAACTTGTATCAGGTGTTTATGTTTATATGGTAAATGCACCCCACCCCATCAAGGACAGAATCCATACTACTCATCCCAAATGGGTCTGTGAAAGATTAAGGGCCACCATTTTAAAAGGATATAGATAATCTAAAAGTGATGTCAGAAGAAACAGACACAGATAAAGCCAATCAGGAAAATGTAAGGAAGTGTGACTTATCTAAAGAGTGGGCTGTTTTAAGTTATGTAAGATGTGGGGAAGAAATTAAAGGATTCTGGAGCGGTCTAGGCTGGGGCGAGCATAATCCTTTATTTCTCTAATTTCCCCACAAGATAGCTCATCCCTGCTCTCCCAGAACACCCTTCTCAGGAACTAGTTGCTAGGCATTTGCTTCAGCTCGCATCTATCTCTTTACCCTTGTCCAGCATATTTCCGTATTATAAGGTATGTAGGACTTTAATCTGGCTAAGAATTTCTCTCCAGCTCCTTTCTTCCAGGGAATCCTGTTGAAATGATCCCTCATACGTCTTCATTTTGCTCTTAGGCACCTCTTCCCTTGGGGCACATAAAGCGAATGCAAGAGGTGTACAACTTCAATGCCATTAACAATTCTGAAATACGATTCAGGTACATCATTTTAACTTGTCTCTGTGGAAGAAAGCCGAGTGGTAGCTTAAACAGTGGAGAAAGGGGCAACAGAGTGCGGGAGCCCAGGAGTCCTGAGAACCCCAGTCACGTCATCCACATAGATAGCCACAGTAATATCAAAGGGAGAGTGGTGATGTCTGTAACATGATGATATTAATCTTTTTTGCTAGACTTGGTTCTCAGCTTCCCTCAACTTTTAAAAAAAAATTAGAAATGAAGAGTTTAATGGCAAACAGTGTTCCTTTCCCAAGTTGTCACATCAACTCTGAGTTGGCATGGGTAGACCCTTTGATTCTGTGATACGTTAATCATCCTTCATTCAAATTTGTAGTGTTAGGTTTAAGTCAAAGCTACTTCTCCCAGAAACTGACTTTATTCCACACACAAGTACTTCCACAGTCCAGACCTAACACTTAGGGCATTTCCCAAGACCCAGCTCCTCCTCCTTCTCTTCTCCAGTTGTTA
>NW_022196910.1:21029568-21046223 GCF_008632895.1 Mastomys coucha
ATGGGATGATGGTTCGTCTTCACGGCATGAATGTTTAGGAGTACCGAGCTCGTTTTCCTGGTCCTCACTTCCCGCCCACACCTCTATAACTCCTCTTTCAGATGGTTACGGCTCTGCATTCAATCGAAATGGGAGGAAGCAATTCCTTTGGCCCTAAAGATGGCAACTGAACAAGGAAGGATGAAATTTACACGACCTCTATTCAAGTAAGGCCAAACCAGGCTGTGCGTATGGGAGGGACGGGAAGCAGAATCTGAAGACGTTTCCTATAAATGCTTCAAAAGGGGCTGCGGCTGTAGCTTCATAGTAGAGCACTTAACATCCCCGAGGCCATAGGTTCAGTACCCAGTTGGCCTGGTAGGAAAAATTACTTTGTAAAACGCCATCTATAACGTAGTTCTAAGTGCATTCAAGTTGGTTATCATAAATAAAGAATTAATACTTGTAACCATTTAAATTTTAAAATACTATCATTAGCTGCTTCAGGAGCCCAGCATGTGATTAGTTACCATAGGGCAAGGCAAGATGAAAAGGAGACAAATTCAAGACAACCTTAGGTATGCAGAAGGATTTATGAAAGTGGGTATGGGGGCAAGGAAGAGTCTAAAACTAAATATGAAGGGAAATTTGCGTGTAGTTCAAGCTCTGTGAGTCCAGTGTCGCTTGACATATACTCAAGGAATGCTGGGAACATAGGGAAGAGTGTGTGAGTTAGCAACAAGGTGGAGTTTAAGAACATCTCCATTAAGTTCTCTGATTAGTCACGGCATCGGATTTCTTGATTAATCTGTCAGCCTGGCACTCACCCCTGAATACAGTGAAATTCTGTCAGTGCAAACTATCATCTGGTTTCTTAAACATGGCCACAAAACTAATTTTTTTTTTTTTTTTGGGGGTTTTTTGGTTTTTTGGTTTTTTGAGACAGGGTTTCTCTGTGTAGCCCTGGCTGTCCTGGAACTCACTCTGTAGACCAGGCCGGCCTCGAACTCAGAAATCCGCCTGCCTCTGCCTCCCAAGTGCTGGGATTAAAGGTGTGTGCCACCACTGCCCAGCTCAAAACTAATTTTTATTAAGGTATTTTAAAGCAAACTTCACAAGCTTTCCAGAATTAAAACCCATCTACCTTCAAATTGAGTGATGTATACTTCAAATAAGAATACATACCCTTTGGGGTTGGCAAATGGCTCAGCAGATTAAGCATCTGTGGCCAAACCTGATGTCCTAAGTTCAAGTCCTGGGACTCACATAGTGGGAGAGAAATGACTTGCACAGGCTGAACTCTGACCTCCACAACTGCTATGGTCCTCACCCATTCCCCGAGCTCCCCACAAAACACCTAAAGAAATAAACTTAAGAATATACCTTTTAGCCGGGCGGTGGTGGTGCACGCCTTTAATCCTAGCACTTGGGAGGCAGAGGCAGGCGGATTTCTGAGTTTGAGGCCGGCCTGGTCTACAGAGTGAGTTCCAGGACAGCCAGGGCTATACAGAAAAACCCTGTCTCAAAAAAACCAAAAAAAAAAAAGAATATACCTTTTATGGGAAAAATAAATGTTCTGTCTTGTATCATAAAACTAATAGCCATATTTAAATTGACTAATCCTATATTTTATATACCCCGTTTATTTGCCAACATTGTTTCACTACAGTTGGTATTTGTATTCTCACTGGATGAAGCTTTCAGAAAATCTCTTTGTAATTTAGAATGTTTATACTCATTAATGATTGGTTAATATAAGTTTGAAAAGCTTTTTTTTTTAAGACAAAATAGTAGAGGTGTGCCCTCTCATACAAAGCCAGTATTTAGCCAGTTGTCCTCCACAGTGCTGATTAACAGCCGCTGTCCCTTCACTGTGCCTCCTCTTCCTGTGACCTGCTCTCTATGGGCCGGCATTTGATAGAGATTGTGCAGGACCATCTGGCTTTCCGTGGGTGACGCTTAGCCACTCTGTTGTGATCTTTACTTTAACCTTAGTTTGACAGGGTATTTCTGCTCCTCTCTTCCCAATGCCTCTCCTTCCCCCTTTGCTCTACAGGGATCTCGCTGCGTTCGACAAATCCCATGACCAAGCTGTCCACACCTACCAAGAGCATAAAGCCAGTATGCATCCTGTGACTGCGATGCTGGTGGGCAGAGATCTGAAAGTGGATTAAGGAACTGATTGTTGTTGATTTCAGAAAATTCCCTTTTTTAAAAAAATTGAACTTATTAAGAAATACAAAATTTTAACTCTCATCATATTTTAAAGTGTCATTTATGGAGTGGTATTTTTGCTTATTTGTTTGTTTTTTAAATTATTTTCTCATGATTTCATTCTCTGCCCCCTTAAAAACCAATGTGGTATACCCATCTGCCATGAGATGGCATAGGTGCAAGGGTGATGCCCTCCCTCACCCTCCCTCACCTCCTGTGGCAGTCAGGATAACTGTCCTTAGGGTCATAAGAGCAGATGAGCTAGCCCAGGCCCTCACTGGCTATAGCACTCGGGAAAGCAGGCCCTACACCTAGCCTGGGCCGTCCAGTGGAGCTGGCCCTGGCGGTTGGAGCACAGGTGAGCCACCCCAAGGGCAAGAGCAAGGGAGAGCTAGCCTAGGTGGGGAGGGGGCAACTGGGGGATGCCCTCTGCCCCCTTGCCCCTCACTACCAGAGGCAGTTAGGAGAGCTGACCCCAGGGTCATAAGAATGGGTAAGCTGGCCCTGCCCCTCTCTGGCTATGGCACTCATGAGAGCAGGCCCTGCACCTCCCCTGCGCAGAAGAGTATGGCTGGTATGGTTGAGGGGGTTCAGGTGAGCAGGTCCCAAGGGTGAGAGCACAGGAGGGCTGGTCCCACCACTTGTCTGGCATGAGATGGCGTGGGTTGGGGGGTGATGCCCTTCTCCCCACCACCTGCAGCAGCCAGGAGAGCTAATCCTGCCCTGTCACTGGCTATAGCACTCAGGCCCTGTAGCAGAGCAGGCCCTGCATCTGGACCCAGAAGGATAGTACAGCTGGTCCTGGTGAAGGGGGAACAGGTAAGCTGCTCCTGCCTCCTATACATGGCAGCACTGGGTGGCCTAGCTGGAGCAGTGTGAAAGCACTCATCCTGGTGGTGCAGATAAGGGAGAGTTGTCAGGCTGACCAGCTCAGCAGCCATCCAGGCCCAGATCCTAGGCTCTGAGTTGGCCCACCCCCAAATCTGTATTATTTGCTAATGGTTGGGATGTGTGAAAGGGCCAGTCCTGCTGTTCCAGAGCAAGGTAACCAGGAAGAGACCTGGTGAGGATCCAGTGTTGATGTCACAGAAGCCAAAGCTCTTGAAGCAAACCAGTGACTCATTGCAATGAACATTTGCAAGTGAAGATGTGTGGCCAATACATGGGACAGATGTGACATATTACAGCTTCCATGATGAGATTTGTGTGCGTGCGCATGTGTGTATGTGTGTGTGTGTTATTTTGGGGAGGAAGTTGCAAGAATGAAGGGTATGGATATGAGGGAGATGGGGAAATGAGTAGACTGGGATACATGATATGAAACTCAAAGAATAAAAAGTTTAAAAAAGGTTACTACATTCTATAACTTTCACAGAAAAAAATAAAGTGAACTTTACTCTTGATTTACTCTTGATTTTGTAAACTTTACTCTTGATTTATACATTTAGATATTTATTTAGAGGCAGGGTCTTACTACATAAACCAGGGTGGCTTTGAACTCAGCACCCTCTTCTCAGCTGCCCATGTGCTAGGAGTATAAGTGGATGCTACCACACCCAATAGAAGTTTCAGTTTTTTATGTTAAGTTTTTTTTTTCTGTGCAATTACAAAATATTTGAGCACATTACTTACCTAACACTTTATTGCTATTCTGTTGCCATACTGATTTTTACATGTGAGTTTGCCAGCAGACAAAACTGTCAGCATGATCTATGTTTCATTTTTATTTTACTTCTTTTTTGTATATGTGTGAGTGCATGTGCCTGCGTGGAGCTATACCTATGTACACAGAGGCCATGGGACGGCTCCCCAGGCACTGACCACGTTGTTTTAAGACTGGAGTCTCACTGGTAACTGGACAAGTAGGCTAGGCTTGCTGGCCAGTAAGCCCCAGAGACGCATGTATTTTCACCTCAGGAGCTCTAGACTACAAGCATGTGACACCCCTAGCTTTTTAAATGTGGGTTCTGGAATCAAACTTAAGTCCTTGTGAGACGAGCATTTTATCAGCTGTGTTATTTCCCGAGCCCAGGGTTTTACTTTTTTAAAGAACTTAAACAAGAAGGCTCGGATTTGCTCATCACCAGCCCGGTTGTGATTGGATGGATTCTCCTCCCGAAGTGTGTAAGCCCTAGTAGGAGGGCTCCTGTCTTAGTTAGGATTTTACTGCTGTGAACAGACACCATGACCAAAGCAACTCTTATAAGGACAACATTTAATTGGGACTGGCTTACAGGTTCAGAGGTTCAATCCATTTTCATCCTCAAGGTGGGAACATGGCAACATCCAGGCAAGCATGGTGTAGGAAGCTGAGGGTTCTACATCTCCATCTGAAGGCTGCTAGCAGAATACTGGCTTCCAGGCAGCTAGGATAAGATGACAGATCTACTCCAAGGCCACACCAAATCTAACAGGGCCACATCTAATAGTGCCACTCCCTGGGCCGAGCATATACACACCATCACAGCTCCCCAGCCCTGGATCCATCCTGCTGCTCCAGTGGACTTACTCCAGTCTCCTGTTCTTCACAGGTCAGGCGGCCACCCTGAGCATCCCAGTATTCCCTCACTCCATTGAGCCTGCCTCACCACCTCCCCAGAGCACATGGCATGTGGAGACTCATTGAAAATGATTGAATTTGAACCAAATCAAAGACAGGTCTAAGGGAGCACCCTACAGTGCTCGGGGCATTTCCACATGCAGTTTGGAAACCTCCAGGGCATTGGTTATGATGTTTCCATTGCCAGGTACAAACCCATGCAGTAAGAGCAGAAGGATATTATCTAACAGTCACAGAGAGTCGGCAACACACAATCATTGGTGCTTCTGTCTCATATGTTTCTCTCACCCTCACTGTGCACTCCAGAACCTGGCTCACCCTGGGTTACACATGGAAGGACCATCACAGTTCCAGCTTCTCCAGTTGAGCCCACTCCTGGTCAAATAAAACTCTAGCTAAGGTGAGTGTTGTCTTAGAGTATAAGCTTCAGTGTGTGTCATCACTGGGTAACCCCTTGAAATGTAAAGATTAAGAACACCCCAAAGATGGTTCTCCTCCAGTCCTTGAATCCTGAGACATCCAGTCCTTGAATCCTGAGACATCCAATCCTTGAATCCTGAAACATCCAGTCCTTGAATCCTGAGACATCCAGTCCTTGAATCCTGAGACCGCTTTGCTCCCATTCTGCCTTACAGTTGTGCTCATTGGTGGACCTATCTATGCTACAACATAATCCTGTTCCCTAGCACTCCACTCTCACTTGTATTTCTTCCCTGGAAAGGGCAGAGGATGCCAGAGACACACTCTGCTACTGGTTTACCTAGGACCAAGAACATATTCCCACTGGCTCAAGTTCAGCTAATATGTATGTACCAAGTTGTCTCTGTATCAGATCAAGTGCACCGGATCGCCGGAGGAACTAAAAGAACAGAAGTGTATAAATGACGAAAAAGATGGTTATGCTAACAAAGCCTAGAAAAGAGTTCTACCCAACCCAGCCTAAAGATAGGTTATAAAAAGGATGAACAGAGACAACAGCTCCGGAGTTATCTGACAAGCAAAGGAGGCTGAAGAGTGTGAGGAGAAAGAATGAGAAGTCAGCTACACGACATTTGGGGTTTGTGTGTAGAATTTTCACATGGCTGGGAGGGACAGATTACCCAGTACTGGTATCATCTTGGGATCATTCAAAATCTGGGCCTACCTGGGATGTCAGCAAGAACACCTGATAGTTTGGGTGACCTTTCAACCTGAGGGGTAGTGGGGCATCTCGGCCTTGATGAGTCTGTCCATCTCCAGACATCAAGACCATGAGTGTGCCTGAGTATGAGTGGATCTCATTTAGTCTGCAGCACCTGGCACAGAGCTTGACATGTAACAGGTGTTCAGAAAGGACTTGGTGAAGGAAGGAAGGAAGGAAGGAAGGAAGGAAGGAAGGAAGGAAGGAAGGAAGGAAGGTGGTTCATGTCTGGGGGCCACAGTTCTCCCAGAGATGCAAAAGATGAGGCCTGTATCTGGGAATTAGCTCAAAGTTGAGGATAGAGAGAAGGTATAGAGAGTTCCCTTTGGGGAGGCATGAGTCAAAGAGTGGTGCCGTCATCCCCACGATCACAGGACTTATTACATCAGTCTGCTGGAGTAAGCAGGTGACAGTCCAGCATAAGGACTCAGGGTATGGGTCTCATTCCAAATGCAGACATAAAGTCTGGCCTCCCATGAAGCTGTTTAAGCATAACCACATGAGCAGCTAGGATAGCTTCCTAAGCGGTGGGGTTCAGGAGAAGAAAGGATTAACCAGAGGTCAGGTTCATGGGCACAGATGAGCTAAGTAAGGTGGAAGGCCGTGTCCTGGAGGCAGAATACTGAACTGAAGATAACATCTGTCTCAATATCAACTTGAGATGTTGTCAAATTTCAGGGCACAGTCAGGGTGTGGGTTTCTGATGAATACATTTCAATAGACTCTGATGGTAAGTCACTGGATGTGGATGTGGGCGTCGGCAGAGCGACTATTCTGATGAACTAGAAGCAGGCCGGGGTTTCTGTTGGAATCATCAAATTTCTCAGAACTGACATACTACTAAAGCACATCCATTTCTTTGAATTCCTTTTTGTGCTGTCAAAGTTCCTTAACAGAGGTGGGGAAGAATTAGGTGGGAGAAGGGTGCAGGGTTTGGGGGACAGTTATGGGCAGGGAAGAAGCTTAGTTGCATTAGGGATATTTAGGGGGCAAAGATAAGGAATATTCACACACACACACACACACACACACACACACACACACACACACACACACCTGAGGGCAAAGTGTTAAAGTCCAAGTCCTGGTGAGAATAATCGCAAACACTTCTTGAGCCTCCCCATCCGGCAGGCACCGACCTCAGGGTTGACACACACGAACTGACTTTGTCCTTCCAGCCGCCCATGGGGATATTCGTTTACAGATGAGTAACGCAGAAACCCAGAAGACTCAAATGACTGCGAGTCGCAGAGCCAGGATTTATCCCTGATAGATGCCCTGAATCACAGCAGTAGAGAATTTGCCTTTGGATTAGGAAACAGGAAGATCATTCACTCACCCCAGGGCAGTAAGCTGAGGGCCTCCAAGCTACAGTCATACCTGTGTCTAGCCACAACTGTTCTAGTTGTGAAAATCCATCTCTGCTTTCTTTGGTGGTGCAATGGCTTCAGAAGCACCAGGCACTGTCAGGGAGGTGTTGCTCAACGCATGTTTGTGGAATAAATAAATGAATGAGGATTGCCACACTCTGGGTGTCACAATTGACCGATAGGATGCGTTTTACCAATTGAGTAATTCCCTAAAGAGGGGAACATGGTGTTTAGAAGCAGCTTTCAAGGCAGACTCAGAAAGGGAGAGAGAATTGGGAACCTTGGTCAGGAGGACTTCCAGGGTCAGAGACCCTCGGTCTTTCTGCCTACAAGGCTACATTGAAAGTGGGCTCAGCTACCCATATCCCTCTCTCCTGTGCCTAGTTCAGCATCCAGAAAGGCCAAAGGAATACCAGCAAAGCAATCAATATTTGTTCAAAGTGTGAATGGCTGAAGGCAAGGGAAGGGGAGTGTTCTGGAAGTCCATTCTCAGTCTTCCTGCCAACCACACCCCAGCAGACACTCCCCTCCCTGGTAAAGGATAAAGGCTCTCCCCATCGAGAACTGTAGGAAAGGAGCCAGCCCTTGGTTACAGTGGCCTGTTGCTCAGAAGTGCTGTAGTAGCTGAGCCATGCCTAGGTACACCGTGCATGTGCGAGGGGAATGGCTGGCGGTCCCCTGCCAGGATGGGAAGCTCACTGTTGGCTGGCTGGGCCGTGAGGCTGTGCGGCGCTACATGAAGAATAAACCAGACAACGGTGGCTTCACCTCAGTGGATGAAGTGCGATTCCTTGTGCGCCGGTGCAAGGGCCTGGGCCTGCTAGACAATGAGGACCTGCTGGAGGTGGCCTTAGAGGACAATGAGTTCGTAGAAGTGGGTGAGTAGCCCTTCGGGGAATAGAGTGAACCGCCTTGGCACTTCCTGAGGAAAGTTACCCTCATGTCAGGGAACATGAGGAGAAAAACAGGCTTGAGTACTTGTCCTAAGGGAGCCTCGAGCTAAGCTTTATCATCCGGCTTTTCCCCAGCCTGCAATAATAGATGGAGAGAGTCAGGCCACAGTGACAATCTGGACTTGAACCCAAGGCTACAGATTAGAGTCCCTTGCCATTACAGAATCCTTCTGTAAGTGACTGCCAGAGTGGAAATGGAAGCTGGCTAGAACCAATCTTCCACTTACATCCCTCAGCTACCTTTCTGCTCTTTGCTTTTTCCTGTGTAAAGCTGCTAAGACTGTGACAAGGTAGGAAGTCACATCATGGTCCAGCAGCCGTTGCCATGAAATGCAAGCTCAGTGCATGGAGGGGCGGTTCCTGGGTCTGACACCTGCGGGGCCCCTTTCCCCTCTTCTTGTTTCAGTGATTGAAGGCGATGTAATGTCTCCTGATTTCATTCCATCACAGCCAGAAGGAGTTTTCCTGTATCCTTTCTGCATCTTCTTTGGTCAGCGCTGGGGGCCTGGGCCTGACACGGTGGGGCTGGGGTTTTTCCATACTGCTAGTATGTTCCTTTACCTGGCTTTAGATACAGCAAATACCGGGAGCCTGAAAAGGTAAATTGCAAGCTATTTTTCTTTTTGTGGGGAAAGTGAAGCCCTGACATGTCTGGAGTATGCCCCCTCCCACCTACCACACCCCTCCTCTTTAAGGAGGGGGAGGAGGGCACACCTCGGTGAACACTACAGTACAAACAGGTTTCATCCGGTTCTGAGCGATAGCACAGGGAGCCTGGCCTCTGTTTTTCTGACTTGCCCAGTGTTCCTGTAAGCCAGCCACGTTCTTAATTAGCACATCCATGACTCAGAAGGATAGTAAACTATCTTTGGGGTCAGGCTGTATCCAGGGCTACTCCTTCAAAGCCCCTCCCACTCACTGAAACTCACCCCTCTTGTGCAGTACATTGCCCTAGATGGGGACAGTCTGAGCACGGAGGATCTGGTTAACCTGGGCAAGGGACGTTACAAGATAAAGGTACGTGGAGGAGGGCGGGAAGGACGGCGCCCTTCCGTTCCCACTGGACATGGAAGGCTTTCACGTGCTCACTCCTGGCCAACGTTCTCCTAGCTCACTGAAATCGCTGAGAAGAAAGTGCAGCAGTCCAGGGAAGTCATCGACAGCATCATAAAAGAAAGAACAGGTATCCTTCTCTCCCTCGGGAGGTCCCCACACTGCCTTTATGGAGAAACATGGGAATAAAGCCCCTGTGGCATCTAATCACAGGGTGTCTCTTTATTTCCTTTTTTACTCCAGTTGTTTACGGCATCACCACGGGTTTTGGAAAATTTGCAAGAACTGTAATCCCTGCCAATAAGCTACAGTAAGTCTCACATGAAGGCACTCACAATCCCACCTGCCCCCAACTTTGAGATTTTGCTTCCATAAAGATAATTCACATTTAAAAAAAAAAAAACAAAAAACAAAAAAAACCACATTGACATATGTTAAGCGATTACTTCAGACCAGTGGGTTCCCAACCTTCCCAATGCTTCGACCCTTTAACAGGGTTCCTCATGTTGCTGTGACCTCCAACCATAACATTATTTTCATTGCAAGTTCATAATGGTAATTTTGCTACAGTTACAAGTAGTAATGCAGGATAGCCTGATATGTGAACCCCCAAACCCATCCTGATATGTGAGCCCCCCAAAGGAGTTGTGACCCCACAGGTTGAGAATCCCTGCTTTTGGTCACTCCTTGGGCAGCAAATTCTCACACACCCCTGGAAGACAGCCAAGCTTCTCGTGTTCCTTGATGGACAGTGTGAGGCTTGGGTTGACTTGTAACCAACTCGTCATGAGAGAACAAGATCTACTGTGTATCCTTTCCCTGCACACAGCAGCAGCTCACCTAAAGTCTTCCCTCTTGTTCCCTTTATATTCCCAGCTGAGAGAGCATGTCTTCCCTCCCCCCTGAACCCCTACCCCCACCCCGTGTCTAAGAAGGTTCTCATCTTTCTCTTCTAGGGAGCTTCAGGTCAACTTAGTCCGTTCCCATTCTTCAGGTAAATTGTTCCTAGTATTGGGTGCCTCCAAAACCATGTTAGCTCACCTGATTGACTAGCATCATGTGAGTCCTGTGCTACCAGTCACATCAGCTGGCGGGTTCCAAATGCATTCCAAGGGCTGGATGCTCTAGGAGTGTGAGCAAGGTATTAGACCAGACCAATCTTCTGCTGCAGCTTAGAAAACAGAATGAGCCCGGTGGAAGGATAGGGTCCCAAGCCTATGAAGAGATTGCTGCATTTAGGGGAGAAAATGAACTCTAGAATTGGGGGCATGAGCTAGATTGGATGAGCCCTGAGCCCATCACACTGAAGGAGCTTGTGCCAAGGCTTCTCTGCAGTATTCTGAAGCTGTTTAGGTAGGTGGGGCTCCCTGAAGGATTCTAAGGAAGAAGAACCTGGGCCTCTAGCTTGGTCCAGACAAGGCTTTGAGAAGCAAGACAGGCAACAGGAAGCATCATCCACCCAGCTTCAGAAAGCCAGGGGAAGACCGGCAAAGGCAGAAAAAGATCTGAAAGGTGGGGGAAAGGGGGCAGGCAGGAGGTGGAGAGCATTTTTTTTTTCTTGAAGAAAATGACAGTTCTGCTTTGTAGGTGTTGGGAAACCGCTCAGTCCTGAGAGGTGTCGGATGCTCTTGGCTTTGAGGATCAACGTCTTAGCCAAAGGATACAGTGGGATTTCCTTGGAGACCCTGAAACAAGTTATTGAAGTATTTAATGGTAAGGCAATGTATCCTTAGTCTGGCCTTTCAGAGAAGTTGACTATACACCACAAGGTAGACTTGGATGGCTAGATGCTGAGATTAAACAGAAAATAATTAAGATGAGTGTAAGACTGGTTTGGCAAGAAGGAGAACTGGCTAGCAATCTGGTAGCAAGAATTGGGAGCTTTAATTGTTCCCATAAGGGGTGGGTCATTTTGTAGCTTCGATCTAACATTTAAGATAAGCATTCGTTCTGCCATTATGCCTTTAAGTTCAGGTCTATACAGACTTTCTTTCTTTCTTTTTCTTTTTTTTTTTCTTCCCCCCCCTTTGGTTTTTTTTTTTTAAGTTTATTTATTTATTATATGTAAGTACACTGTAGTTGTTTTCAGACGCACCAGAAGAGGACGCCAGACATCATTATGGATGGTTGTGAGCCACCATGTGGTTGCTGGGATTTGAACTCAGGACCTTCAGTAAAGCAATCAGTGCTCTTACATACTGAGCCATCTCACCAGCCCCCCCTTTGGTTTTTTGAGACAGGGTTTTTCTGTGTAGCCCTGGCTGTCCTGGATCTCACTCTGTAGAACAAGCTGGCCTCAAACTCAGAAATCCGCCTCCCTCTGCCTCCCAAGTGCTGGGATTAAAGTCATGCGCCACCACTGCCCGGCTATACAGAGCTTTCTATTCAGTGGTGCCCCTATATGATCAGGGATGCACCAGTTCATCCATGAACATAATTACTGGATGATGTCCATCCCCAAGACAATGGTCCAGTTGGCACCTAGAAATCTGAGGTCTTAATGTTCCCTGGATGACGGACCAGTTACACTAGCACAGAGAAATCCAACTCTGTAAAAAAGGTAGGGTCAGAAATGTGACAAGGGTAATAATTGACCGAGTCATGAAGTCATCGTGGAACAAGACATGATGCAACTGAACTCAGTCCTTAAAGAGGGAGACCAGATTCGCAAGGCTCAGGAAGCTGTCCCTTCATACAGCTCAGGTCGATGGGAATCCCCGCGCTCCTTGGGGTAATGGAATGGGAAAGGGAACAAAGTTTCTTGAAGTCATCCAGAGAAGACCAAATACTTGAGTTGCTACGCTGAGGGCACAGGGTTTTCATAAATGTGACATGCTGACCCCTGGAGGGTACAAGCTACAGGCTAGACTAGGGTGGACTACACAGATCCATAGTGATCCCATTACAGTACACAGATCCATAGTGATCCCATTACAGTACATGGTGATCTGTCAGCTCCACGCCACCATAAGCCTCAAACCCAACACAGTAGCTCTACAGCCTTGAGCTCACCATTGCTCTGATAGTTTAAGGCATCTCTGGGACCCTCATGCTCTGAGAATTCCCCAGGTCAGCTAGAGCCAGGAAGCTGGTCCATGGTGGGCAGTGATGTGTCTGATGTTATTAGCAACAGCTGGGGAAATACAAACACCATCATCAGGGCTTTTATTTTAAGAAACAGAAGCCTCTGTTTTGGGGTAACATTTTTTGGGGGGTGGAGTCTAAAAAAAGTACATGCTCATGTATAGTATAGTGATAATGTATGGGGTGGTAACTGAGTGACTGGAGACAGGGAGAGAGACACAGAGAAACAGAGAGAGAGAAAGAGACAGAGACAGAGACAGAGCAGACAGGGACAGAGAGACAGAGAATGTGTGCTTTGCCTATGAATTTCTTGCCCTTAAAGAACTTTGCTATTAAGACCTTGGTGGGGGCCACATTTCTAGAACAGTCCTTTTTTTTTTTTTTAAGTAACCGTTTACACATTTCTAAGCATGCGCCAACAGCTTTTAATGACTCTATACTCTGATCACCTGAATGCCCCTTGATTCTGTACTTTGATGATTTCTAACTTTTTGGTCTTATAAACCAGGATCAGCAGCTAGTTTATAATTGTGTTGATGAGACATTTCTAGATTTCTAGGAATGTAGTCATGATGTCCTGAGCACAGTCTGCCTCCACACATATGGCCCCACACACATTTCCTCTCCTTCCTTCTTTTCTCTTTCTCATTTCCTCCCTTCCTGCCTTCCTTCCTCTTTTCTTCTCTTCACCCTCACCCTCCTCTTTCATAAGAGCTCAGCTGCTTCTTTGGCCGGGTTGGGGGATTGGGGTTGATTTTTGAGACAGGGTTTCACTGTGTAGCCCTGGCTGTCCTGGAAGTCACTCTGTAGACCAGGCTGGCCTCAAATGTTCAGAGATCCACCTGCTTCTGCCTCCCCAAGTTCCTGGATTTAAGGAGTGTGCCATCCCTGCCTGGCTTAACTGGTTCTCTTAAGAAATTATCATTCTTGAGTATTTGTGCTACAAATGGATTCTATACTCTGTTGGAAGTGAGGACTGACTTCATAGGCAACACAAAGATAACCAAAATGGTGTGCGCACTCTTGAGGTAACTGATGCCTACTTCTCTTGCAGCCTCCTGCCTGTCCTATGTACCAGAGAAAGGAACTGTCAGTGCCAGTGGAGACCTTGCCCCACTCTCTCATCTTGCTCTGGGGCTCATTGGAGAAGGAAAGATGTGGTCCCCGAAGAGTGGCTGGGCAGATGCTAAATATGTAAGTCTCACATGAGAGCTCCAACCCTTGTGATCCTCCTCTGCCAGAGCCAGGAGACTCCAGTGGGTTGTTTTGTCTCCTCGTCTTCCTGGCACCCCAGTTACAGAAGAGTCAACTCAAGCCCAAGAGACAGACTAGGAAAGGGGATTTACTGGCTCCTACAGTCACCCACCAGCATCCCGGATATGTCAATGTAGTGGGGAAAGTTATCCTTGCTAGTTTTAATTTCAGGAATGTATTCCACACTCACAAGACTGCTAGTGCCCACTGGGGAGGTCACACCGGGTCACGTGTGTATTTGAGAGCTTATGTTACAGGTACAGAGCTGTGAAAGACAGCGTTTGCTCCGTGGCCTCTAGAAAGCTCGGTGTTTTCCTTGATGAGCTCTTCAGGAGGGCATGTTTTAAACAAGGCTTTTAATGTTTTCTTCATGTACCAATTGCAACTGAGCAGCACACAGCATCATTTAAAGTGTCCTTTCTGAGTTAGGGTACCATTGATGAGAGGTACCCTAACTGTAAGGGAAAGGGACAGAGGACCAAGGCGGAGGAAGAAGAGATTAGATCATCCTTTGGGGGACCTGGTTTCCAGGTCATCCTTCTTCCATACAGCCCATCTTGGTTCTTTCCCTGTAGACATGGTTTCTACAATCACCTTTACACAACAGCCAGCCTGACCTTGGCTAGCAGCAAATCCAAACACATCCTGCTTGACCTTCTATCATTTGCCTCAGCTGCAGGACAAAGTTCAGACATAATGTGGCTTTAAGAGTATTGTTTCCCAGGCAGGCTATAGTGGCGCATGCCCTTAATCCCAGAACTGAGGAGGCAGAGGCAGGCGAGTCTCTAAGTTTGAGGCCAGCCTGGTCTATAAAGCAAGTTCTAGAACAGCCACAGCTGGAGAAACCCAGGTCGGAAAAAAAAAAGTGATTCCCCATAGTTTCTCCTTCCCCAGGGTTCTCCATGGCAGAAACTCGAGTTAACAAGTGTGCTCTGGGCTAAGCAGATGGCCCAGTGCCTAATTATCATCTTTTTTCTTCTGAAAACTCCTAGGAATCTGCCCTCTCTGCTCTTCTAATCCTTTCAGGCCGCCCACACACATGTGGTTCCTTTTTAGTTGTTTCCTATATCTGCCCTCAAGCATGCCACCTATTTAATAGCCTGGTTGCCCGAGCTTCGGGTCTCTACTCTTCCTACCCTCAAGCCCAGCCCATCGCCTGCAGTGAGAGATACCGAGACATGGAGAAACAGGCAGAGTGAAGGGGCATCTGTCTGTCTTTCTCCTCCTCTGGCTCCACCTTCCTTTCCCTCACCAGAAGAACCTCAGTTTAGCAGCACCTTTTACTTTGGTTATGTAAGAGACAGAACATCTGCCCCTTTCTTCTTGGGATGCTGGCTCTACCTAAATGAGGGGACCCATAGTCTTCTCCTCATTGGGGAGCACCCATTTGCCTCCAAAGCCCTGGCCGCAGTGACAGAAGATACAGGAATAAGGGCAGAGGACTATTTGGGGGCCGTGCTTTGGCTTTTGAAGCATGTGGACAGCCAGCCCTGAGCCCAGCCTGACCCGTGAGTAGGTGTATCTCAAAGCTTAAGGCCCAACACAGTGGAACTTGAAAGCAAAGTTTGTTCTGTAGGTAATCAAGCCTTTGGTTCAAGAGTCTAAAAGTTGCTAAGTCTGCTTTCAAACTAAACAGGGGTAGATGCTGGTACCCAGAACCAGGTTAGAACAAGTTTGTTATAGGCTAAATCTTTTTAAACTTTGGAACTGAAAGTATTTCAATAAGCTCCATATGAAATTAAAAAGTAAGCCGGTATGTCCAATAATAACAATGCACATGCTTTTAATCACTCAACAGGTCCTAGAGGCCCATGGATTAAAACCAATTGTCCTGAAACCAAAAGAAGTAAGTCAAGAAAAACTTGTTTGTGTTAACAAATCTTTACATATGAGCATTTTTCATCCTTTACACCAGCCTCACTGACTCCTCAAATTAAACACAGTTTTATGGGTTGATTGACAGATGCTCTCCGAAGAAAGGGCTCCTCTGTGAGCATTTAAGATTAGTCATGCTGTAAGTCCCTGAGGGTTCTCTAAGAACATAAACTTGAAATATAGCTTTCTAGAGAGCTTGATGAGATGTGCTCAGTCAAAGCCCTTTAAGATGTTCTCAGCCCCAAGTTTGGATCAGGATAGCCTTAGGACGCCTTGTCTTTGGGGGTGAGAGGTTAGTAAACAACATAGAGGGCTGAAGATGCTAAACTGCACACTCTGCACCGCAGGGCCACACAGCTGCCTTGGCAGGGAAACAGTAGGCAGGTAGCCTTTGGCCAGATCCAGGGTAATGATTCCAGATCCGATGTTAATCAAGCTCGTGAACTCCCAGGATCGGCCCACACTTTCGAAAACACACAAGAAACCCGGCTCAGCTGGGCTAGTTTCTCTCCCGCAAAAGCAGAAGTTACCAAATGTGTTTACCTGCGGGCTCATTACAGTGAGAACGGTAGGAAACTTTGCCCCCTTCACCCACAGGGCCTGGCACTCATCAACGGGACGCAGATGATCACTTCGCTGGGCTGTGAAGCCCTGGAGCGAGCCAGCGCCATTGCCCGGCAAGCTGATATTGTGGCTGCCTTGACCCTCGAGGTGCTGAAGGGCACCACCAAAGCCTTCGATACTGGTCAGCAGGTTCTCTTTGGGTATTCATTCAACCCGGGCAAGTCCGTTGAGATCTTTAGGCACGGAGGTGGAGGGCGTGGACAGCAGGGAAGAGCCAGAAGACCCAGGTACCCTTAGTTGACCCGGGACTGCCACAGGCTCACCTGAGCTCTGTCAGTGTCCGGTAGCAATTACATTCTGAAAGCAGACATTGACCTGGAGAGTTCAGCGACCGGCTCCAGGTCACTGGGTGATCTAGCATGCAAAGGAGTGAGTTTGTATGACTTGAGACTCCAGGGGAAGGGGTTGAGGAGAGATCACTTAGGGAAGATCTTGTTTATATAGAATGACCTAAATTCAAGCCCAGAACTGACTTCCTTTTTTTTTTCTTTCTTTCTTTTTTTTTTTTT
>NW_022196910.1:21046456-21049153 GCF_008632895.1 Mastomys coucha
GGGCTGGAAACAAATAGATCCCATTGGCCAGCCTAGCAAAGCTGATAAGTTTTGGGCCAATGGGAGGCTTTGTCTCAAAATGAAAAAATAAGGGGGAGAAAGGTGAAGAATACCTAAGGAATGACATCCACACGTTCTCTGTCTTCCATACATATATTCTTATACACCCAAGTACCCATTCATGTCCTTACACATATTCAGGCAGGCAGACGTGTGTGCGCACGCGCACACACACAAACACATACGCACACACGACTTGGATTGCTCTGATAAGAAAATTGGGAAGACAAAAATGATATAAATATTTGTATCTTATCTAGATACAAATAATGAATGGAATTAATAATAACTCCATGTTAATGATAAGCAGAGTGGAAAATGTCCAAAAATTGACTCCAATAAACTAAGCCACTCTGCACACTCCCTGTTGTCATCAGTTCAGTTCCTTTCAGAGTGGGCCTGGAGTCTTGACTGACTCCAGGGTACTCTGCAGACAGTTAGCACCACAACATGTTCAATGGAGACAACCAAGTAGATGAGGGAAATTTGCCTTTGGGTTGAAGTATCTAATATTCTGCATGATGGGTGAGAACCGTCAGGACTTCAGAGTGCTCAGCCAGGGCCGTGGATGGTCCCCACCCTCCATGGCTGAGCACTTGGGCACTTGGAATCGTTCAGACTCATTTGCCTCCTTCCTTCCCAGACATCCATGCTGTCCGGCCTCACCGCGGGCAAATTGAAGTTGCTTTCCGGTTCCGGTCCCTCCTGGACTCGGATCACCACCCATCAGAAATCGCAGGTATGGAAAATTTTATTTGAGTGAGCTCACTGGGGCTGTGTGCCCTGGAGAGATCGGTAATGTGTTGTCTGTTTTCTTCCCCCTGCCCCTCCTTACACAGAAAGCCACAGGTTCTGCGATCGTGTTCAGGATGCTTACACCTTACGCTGCTGTCCACAGGTAAGGTCAAGAAACAAGGAGACCAAGAAAGGCTCTTTCCCAATAATTCATAAGGGAAAAAAAAAAAAAAACCCAGATCATGTCATGACCAAATGCAATCTAAGTCTCTCTACTGCTACTGTTAAAAACGTATATTTTATGCTTCCATGTCTCCAGTTATTGTCAACTTCTTACTGGGTAGGCTAAGCCTCCTGTATCTTGACCTCCTGTGTTGATTGACTACAATAGTTAAGGAGCATTTGAAGAGTCTTACCGGTTTTTCTAGGAGGGAAAGATGACAATCAATCTACCTAGGATGTTTAAGGGGAAAATTCCATTCTGTCTTTCAGAATTCAAGCGTCCCTTAGGCATACCTTATCTGTATTTTATGATAGAGTATAAACAGTCATACATGAATCTCTAAAACAACTTTAAGTAAGAAATGGGCGCAGCTTTTTTTTCATGATCTGATTGATGAGAGATTGCAGTCATCTTAAGAAATAATTTGTCAGTCAAATTCTGGTAGAGAGAATAGAAGGGTGTTTTCCCTAAGGTAAATATTCCCGTTTTGTATGACTCACCAAGTCTTTAAGTACCTTATTAAACGATAGTTCGAAAACATCTATGGGAAAGAATCACCAAATGAACTGAGCCATTAGAATAAGTCCGGGTTTAAGAGCCCCCGCTACTCTAAGAACCATCACTGGCTCCATTATCCAAATATTAATTCACCGAATTTTCCCAACAGTGAAGTTGGTACTTTCTCCCATTTTGCAGTCAGGACCTGATGAACATGGTTCTGTACCTTCTGTGCCCAAGATCATAGCACTAGATCATTATCTCCTGGACTTCTAGGAGACGCGCTTAAGTGTACCATGGCTTTCCTAGCATAAGGTGCAGGGTGACTACTTGTGAGCATCTTTAGTGTGGTTCTTTATGCTTCATGACCATCATCCCCTTGACGGCTACTATCTGTGGGATCCCTGGGACCCACATCCTAGAGATGCTACCGTATCTCACTTAGCTTCCATCGACTGCTTTCCAAATCTTTTTCTGTTTCAACCAGAAACCTAACTTGCCCACATCCTATCACTGGTACAGAAGTGAGATTCTTTATGGCTAGAGCTGGTATTTTTTTCCCCTGTATCACAATGTTTAGCATATTAGTCTAATTTTTTAATTTGTTTTAATGTATTTGTTCTAATTTCTTTCACTGAGAACTTTTATCAGTTGTCTTCATGTCCTAAGCCAGTTATACTTTTTTATGATCATAACTGCAAAGCAGTTACAAGGAAAAGCCTGAAGACAGTCTCTTACAAGAATATTAGCATTTTTTATTGGGTGTTAATCTTGTTTTGATTGTGCTTTTAGGTCCACGGTGTGGTGAACGACACAATAGCCTTTGTGAAGGACATCATCACTACAGAACTGAACAGTGCCACAGACAATCCTGTATCTTTTCAATGTTCTACACATTTGCAGTGTTTTCCTCCAGGTGGCTGAGATAGGATCTGTTTACGAAATCCTCCTTAAAGCGTCTGTGGGAGTTATTCTGTTTCCTCAGATGAGTTGGTCCCCTGAGGCTGAGCACTTGGGCGGCTTCTTCTCGCTCAGAGTCAGACCTGTGACCCTCCTCTTGGATTCTGAGCCTAACATTTTGTGCTTTCAAAATCAGCCCATAAAAGATGAAAGGACCAGCCGGGCGGTGGTGGCGCACGCCTTTAATCCCAGCACTTGGGAGGCAGAGGCAGGCGGATTTC
>NW_022196910.1:21049239-21077642 GCF_008632895.1 Mastomys coucha
AAAAAAAAGATGAAAGGACCACTTTCAGCATTTGTGGCTATGGTTTCTCAAAGCCAGCTGAGGCTGCTATGTGATTAGCATCTCATAGGCTGGCCTTCACTTCTGCAGCCTGGTTCTAGCAATGGGGGATGCCTTAGGCAGAAAACGCCATGCTAACACATCAAAATGTTTCTGATGAGGTAAGACTTCAGGTTCCTTTCAGACGAGGGCTTGACACAGGCCACAGTTTATGTTTCTGTACACACGGTAAAGCTTTCATTCTCTGTAGCAGGAGTGGGCTCTTCACAGGATTACTTTCCTCCAGAGAGTCTGTTTGTTGGTTTTCTTTGAAGCTGAGATGATGGGTCAGGATACAGTCCTCACAGGGGCATCACTGCTTGTGAAAACAGGCAACCCTCTTAGGACCCCTTTCTTCCCATTCTACAGCTTCCTTCCTTCTCAACACTGGAGAAATGGCTGAGGGAGCAGCAGAGAGAGACTCCCAGCCCGGGTGAGCTGAAGGCTGGTTACTCAACAGCTGTGTCAGGCTTCTCACCCGAGCTTTGAGTGTGCTTATCCTGTAAGCCTATTTCAGGATTTCATTTTCCGAGGGTTGCTTTGTGATAATCCTTGGAATTAAGAATGCCCCAAACATCCCGATGCCACTGCACTCCCCAGAAGGAACAGTAGTTTTCTCGAATGCTTTGTAGTCTCAGTTCACGTGCAATTCTGTACCGGCCCAGTTAGACTTTAAAGGGCAACTCCGAGGTTAAAAGGGAAAGGATTACCAGAAACTTCCTGGATAGAGATGACAGTTTTCTATTTATTTTTTCCCCAGCCATAATTTCAGCCCAAAGTCCTCTACTTTCTTAATTAAAAGTCTCTTGATGCACAGGTAGTTAAGAATGAGTGGTTCTGGTACTGATGTTGCCTAAGGAAACAGGTTCTCAGTGTTCCACTGCACCAGTGTAAGGGAAGGTGGAAGTTGCTGAAATCTAATGACCAACAGAATTAGGAAACCAGATGCTAATAGACATTCAGTTTCTAAATTAGAGCAGCAATCAGTCAGTGCAGGGATTAGGAGGGCAGAGAGGAGACTGTGTGTGTCAGAGATCGAGCGCAGGACACTCTTCCCATAGCAAAATCTTTGTATGCTCAAATCCCTTTGATACTTGAGGATAGCCTACACACTTCTTCCTGTATGTGTTAACTCCTCGCTAGTTTACCTAATACAATGTAAACACTCTATAAGTAGTTGTTTTGTTGTGTTATTTAGGGAATAATGACAGCACACACTGTAGACACAATGTTTTGTTTGAATATTTTCATTCAGAGGTTGGTTGATGCTACAGATGCAAACTCTGGTGATGAATAGCCAAATGCATTGTTTATAAAGCTGAGAGAGACAGAGAGAGAGAGACAGAGAGACAGAGAGACAGAGAGACAGAGAGAGAGAAAGGTTGCATTAGCTTTTAGAACCAGAAAGGAGGAACTGTTACTGTCTTTGCCCTTGTGTCTGTTGGCTTAAACAATGTGTGTGATAGATTAGAACTGTCTCTGGGAGGCAATCACACTCTGTGAGTCCAAAGGTCCCTCCAGCTGAAATGGGTCAGTAGGACCTGTTGGCTACTGTCTGTTGTTGAAGGCTGGTGCAGACACTCAAAGAACAGAGTGGAAAAACATCCCCAGCATTGATTATTTTAGACATTTTGATGGATACCCATCAACCAAGTCTTTTATTTAACAGCATCTTCTATAGAGAATGGTTGTATCTCCATGGATGAAATAGAATTTGACTTCAAACATGTGGTTCATGTTCATAGTTTTAGTTTTTGACTCTAAGTGTTAGGCGGGCAGACTATAAAAATTACAGGGGTTGACATCTCGGATCTCAAGAGAAAACATTTCATGCCCCATGTTTTTTGGTCCCAATTACATGGACACAATTTACCTTCAGTGTGTGAGTGTGTGTGTGTGTGTGTGTGTGTGTGTATTCCTTTATGTCAGTGGTTCTCAACCTTCCTAATGCAATTCCTCATGCTGTGGTGATCTCCAACTATAAAGTTATTTTTTGTTGCTACTTCAAAACTGTAATGTTGCTAATGTTAGGAATTGTAGTGTAAATATCTGTGTTTTCCAATGGTATTTGGGGATTGTGACCCACAGGTTGAGAAACACTGTTTTAGTATGTCAACGACTGTTTATGGGAAGACTGTACAATGACAGTCGCCTCAATACTAAAAATAAACAGATGGGGACAGGAGCTACCTTTGAAGTGGCCAACGATGTTACATTTAAGCCTTAACTTGTTTTGAAAGATGGTCTTTGCCAGTCGAGGGGAGACAATTTCGGGAGGAAACTTCCATGGTGAATACCCAGCCAAAGTAAGCTTTCTAAACGTGCTCCTAACCCCAAATGTGCATTCCAGTGCAGGCCGGCTAAACTGAGGTGTTCTTTTAGGCCCTGGACTATTTGGCCATTGGCGTCCATGAACTGGCGGCAATTAGTGAAAGAAGAATTGAAAGGCTCTGCAATCCTTCCCTCAGCGAGCTGCCTGCCTTCCTGGTGGCTGAAGGAGGTCTCAATTCTGGCTTCATGATAGCCCACTGCACCGCAGCAGCCCTGGGTAAGGACACTAGCTTAGTCACAACTCAAGCCTGTCCACCGAGGGCACGTCTCAGTTTTCCCCAAAGTATCAGCTTTTGCCTTGGAAGGAGTCCTGATGTTTCTCCACTTTGATGTGTATCCTATCTCTCATGCCTAATGTAGCAAGCAGGTTGACTTTTAACATTTTTTCAGAGAAAAGAAAGCTGAAACAATGTAACACTGGAAGATAACAGTGGGGCAGTCAGGCATAGATGGACAATTGCTCCAGAGAGAGGAATCTGGCATTGCCTTTGACCTTCATCAATGTAGCTTTTCTTCCAAAGTGGGGGCGGGGGGAGGAAGGACAGAAACAATATAGTTGGTAGCAAACCGAATGATTAAATTTGGAGACATTCTATTAGATCTCCTATCCACTAAAAAATTAAGATGTTCTCAAAACATATAAAAATACTTGGAAGAAGCAATAGGCCGCCTGGACACTGAGCTTCAGTGCAGCTGATTTCTGATTGGACATGGCTTGGGGCTTCATCAGAGGGATGCCTGCCCCAAAGTTAGTGCCAATGGCCTTCCTTATTTCTTTTCATTTCTTCATAACAACAGTAACAGGGGGAGGCACCGTTAAATCTCCACTGACCAGATGAATAGTCAGAGACCCAAGAGGCTAAGTGGCTTTCCCAACATTGCACACTAGTTGGATGTAGGGAAGATCTCAAACAGGCATGTTGATACCTAATTTTGTGCACTTACTCCAGTGAACTCTTTTTTTTTATCACCATTATCATCATCATCATTTAAGAACTTTATTAACAGGTACTTTCGGTTTGTTGACTTAAAATAAAATCAAGCAGTAAGCTTGTTACAAATTTAAAAAATCTCAACCAGGTATGAAACAATATAAAAAGAAAAAATCTTTAGTGGCATCTTAAAAAAAAAACAGGCATTGAAACAAAACAAAAATAAACTAAGCAACAACAGCAGCAAAGCCTATATTTATCATCACCAAAAGGAGATGTCGTTAGGTAAAAGTAATTTAAAAAAATACCCAGCATGCTTTGTAGACAATGCAGATAGTTCTTATCATCTTTGGTCAACTGGTAAAACAAACAAACAAATGAATAATAAAACCAGGCCCTTAAGGTCTTTAGCTCTTCAGCTCCCAATTCTTGTTGTTGGGCATGCTTATTATGTTCATTTTTCCCCTTGGACTCAAACTCCACCAAGGCCTGTAGCATTTCCTGCCTCCATGCATCTTTCTTGATGTCCTTCCTCTTGATGAAAACCATATCTGTTTCTTACAATGAAGCCCTTTACTGTTCTGAAAACTGTCCATGCCAGGCAGGTGCTGTGCATGTAAGGCTGCCTGGGGTCCCAGGCTAAACGCTGTCAGTTGTCATGACAGTGGCCAGGGCACACTGCAACAGTTGTGGCTTCTCCCAGGTGTGATGGCCACTAGGCTGCTGGGGTAGTGGGACTGTTCAGGGCTCTCTGAGGTCCACTTTCTGCTCCGGCTACTGATCGATATCAAGACTCTTGTGTTTTCCTAACTGTAACTGTGTGCTGGCAAGCCTCCTCACTCTGTTACTTCCGCAACTTCCTGCTGCACAGAGCACACAATGGCTCCAGTCCATGAACTAACTATACATATAAAGCCTTGGTGCTCTGCCTGCAACATGAGCACTAAGTAAACAGTAATTTCCATTTAATAAGTTTGGGAGACAGGTATTCACTGTGTAGCCTTAGCTGGTGGAGAACTTAGAGGTAGACCAAGCTGACCTGGAACTTATAGAGGTTCCCCTGCCTCTGACTTCCTAGTATTGGACTGCCTGCAGCACCATGTCCAGCAATAATATATTCTCAAGCCCTTCCTCACTTGAGCGTCTCACTAAAACTCAATATACTCAACCAAGAAAGAACCAACAAGTTCACCTTCTTCTCTGGATCAGTATCCTCTCTTTCCTCCCTCCATGGTTTCGAAACTACATCCTTAGCACAGAGACTTCCCACTTTACGGTGGGGCAACAGTAGTTGATTTCTAGAGGAAATGATAGCCCTTGAAAAGACTGGCTTGGATGACTTCAGCCTCGTAAGCTACCCACCAAAGATGGTGTTCTTATTGAAAATGTTCCTTCCCTTATTGATCCAGTCCTTTACCTTTTTGGTTCTCATAAGTTTGTATTTTCTATAAAGGTTCTGGTCAGTACAACCCTTGGGATACAATCTTTTGTGGCCAAACCTGAGAGACCTTCTACAAGCCAGGACAACTGATCACCCTAGTTTAAAGCTGGATCCTGAGGCCGGGTGGTGGTGGTGCATGCTTTTAATCCCAGCACTTGGGAGACAGAGGCAGGTGGATTTCTGAGTTCGAGGCCAGCCTGGTCTACAGAGTGAGTCCCAGGACAGCCAGGGCTACAGAGAAACCCTGTCTCAAAAAACAAAACAAAATAAAACAAACAAACAAACAAAAGCTGACCGGGTGGGATACCTTCCACCAGTGGTTCTCAACCTTCCTAATGCTGCGACCCTTTAATACAGTTCCTCATCTTCTGCTGATACCTCCTCCCCCAACCATAAAATTATTTTCATTGCTACTTCAGAACTGTAATTTTGCTACTGTTATGAATCATAATGTAAATCTGGGCTGTCCAAGGGTCTTAGGTGACCCCACTGAAAGGGCTGAGAGCTGCCGCCGCCTTAGATCATTGAAAGAAGAGGAACTTTTTTCTAGGTCAGTAGAAGAGGAGAAAAGACTTCAAGTTTGGCCTTTCCTAGCGTCTAGAACTTGGGAATTTCAGTCTTCTCCCTTAAGGTGTAGCGGCTCAGGCTGACCATATAGCAGCATGTGGGAGTTTATTAAAGCAGTGGGAACTCAGAGCCCATCCCAAACTCAGTACCTGCACTGTAGCAAGATTATTGACTAATATGAGAACTCAGGCTCGAGAGACCCCAGTGTGGATGCCCCTCACTTCTCAGACATCTCTGGTTATCAGCAAGCTATTGTTCAAACCAAGAACGCCTACTCGTATGATGTTGGAGCTAACCATCTCAGCTACTCAGTATTACCCAAGAGCTAGAGGCCCAGCCTTGGCTCTCAATGCTGTCCCTAAAATCTAATCTGGCTCTTCCCTCAAAGTAAGCAAATCATCTTGAGTAGCTGGATTTATCAGTCATATTCCACCCCACCCTTCCCCCACCCATCTTAAATGCATCTAGTATTTTTGGCATGGTTTTATAATATTAGCATTCCCACATTTTTCATACTCATCTTATCTCCAGAATTCACGAGGATTTTAAGATCCTCCCCACTTTGGGAGAATATTGACCTGTGTGTTTTTCCCCTGTGGCTGAGCACCAGCTAGTGCTTGGGTTGTGGTCATGAACCCCTGGAGACTTTGGGGGAGCCCTGTGCTATTCTGGCAGGGTTTCCCTTTAGGGATGCTGACTTACTGGCACTTGTCTCTTGCAGTGTCTGAGAGCAAGGCTCTGTGCCACCCTTCATCTGTGGACTCACTCTCTACCAGTGCCGCCACGGAGGACCACGTCTCCATGGGAGGATGGGCAGCCAGGAAAGCCCTCAGGGTTGTCGAGCACGTGGAACAAGGTAAAGCCAGCAGTGGGAGGTGGGCCTCGTTCGCAAACTAGTTTTCTGGGTCTTTCAAGAAGTAGAATCACTGCCTACAGAATCAGTATTCTCTGGAGGCTCCTTTGGGATGCAGGTCCTCTGGCCCCTCCTAGAAATGCTAGGGAGGAGAGGAGAGTGTGGCTAAAACACTTTCTAGGTGATGCTGTCCCTCACTGAAGATTAAGAACTAAGGAACTATGCAGAGATCATCTGGCTCCTTATATAGCCTTATTTTCAATAAGGTTGAGTCATTGTTTAGTATTCAAAAGCGGAGAGAATTGGGTCATGAAGCCTCACCCTGGGCCTCAAAGTTTTGCCTCCCTTTTTTGTTTTCCCAAATGACTTCCGAGCAGATCTCCATGTTGTTCATACATAGTTCTTCACTTCAGTGTGAGTGGGTTTGGGATGGAGAGATGTCTCAGTGACTAAAAATATATAATGATCTTATAGAGAAGCTAAGTCTGGTTACTAGAATCCATGTTGGTGTAATTGCCTATAACTCCATCTCCAGAGGCATTTACCACCTCTGGCCTCCACAGGTCCTGGCACTCACACATGCTCATGTGCATGTATGAGCACGTACTCATACACACGAGCACAGACACACACACACACACACACACACACACACACACACACACTATTAAAAGTAAATAATAATAAAAACAAATATTCTCTTGAGATTTTATAATTCCCTTTCCCCTTCCAAACCCTCTTATACCCCTCATTTCTCTTTCAAGTTTATGCTCTCCCTTTGTATTGTCATTACCTGCACATATGTCTATGTGCATGTATATACATATGTATGCCTAAGTATAACCCTCCAGGTCTGTATGACGTCATTTGTATTTGTGTTTTCGGGCTATTGGGTGTTGTGTGCCCAGTTGGGGGGCTCTTCCCTGGGGAAGACTTATTTGTCTCCCTGCCAGCATTCTTAGTCACCCACGGTTCTTTGTGTGGGCTTTCCTCCACCTGTGTTAACATATGTATCCGTGTCATCTTCATCCAGTTCATGTGGATGCTTTCTTCTTGGCCAGGACACCATACCACACCCAACAGAATTAAACAGCTGGGGCCTGGTATCAGCACCAAACACAAATGTAAAAGCTCCTAGCCGGAGCACCTCAGCCTTGCCGATGGGATTGTTCAGCCGGGATTCCGGGTCCCTGTTTTAAATTCTGGTTATCATGATTCATCGAGAATCACCCTTAGCTGTTTTCCTGATGACTTGGACTCGGCAGGAAACCAGACTTGTTCTCCTGTAGGAAGACTGGCACTCTGGATCTTCTGGTAGCTTCTTTGTGATCTCATTTTGGCGATTTTGGGTTTTTTTCCTTCTTTGCCCTAGACATTTCTGACGTAGTAACATTGATTTGAAAGATGTAATGAGATCTAGATTCACCCTGCTGTCAGAGATAAATCACCGGGAGAGGTGCCCTAGGCTGCTCTCTCGCTGCCTTCCCAGTTGCTGCTTATCTCTGGTGACAGTGCAATAGCCCTCCATTAGATATAGCCTCCCTAAGACCTTGAGCTGTCGCAGAATTGCCCAGGTCCTGGCTCATGAGGAAAAAATAGCCTAGCAAAAGATAATGTGAGTTGAGGATTTTTTTTCTATTGACAGCTATTTCCATTTATAATTTACCCCACCTCTCTAAAGTGTACAGTTCAACGGTTTCAGTATATTCACTGAATTGAGCAACCCTAAGTCTCAGATCATTTTTATCAATCTGTGCCCCCTCAAACCCTGAAGTCTTTAGTTCATCACATCCCATCCTCCCTATTTTCTCCTGTCTTAGGCAACCACTCTTTTAGGACCTCATAGATGTGTCTGTTATGGGCCTTTCACGTAAGCGATTTCATGCACTGTGTGTGTGTTCCTTACGTCTGGTTTCTCTTACCTAGCATGCTGCTTTTAGGGCTCGTTGATGTGTCAGCATGTGTTACCGCTGGGTTTGTTCTGCTCTGCTAGTCCTGAGCCACACTCACATTTACTTTATACACCAGTGGAAGGACTGGCTTGCTTGAGCATTTTGGCTGCTAGGCAACAAATTTCATGGGGGTGAGTGTTTTCATTTGTCTGGACTGGAATTGTTGGTTCATATAGTAGCTCCCCACCCACCTTTATGGGAAGCTGGAGATGGCTCTCCACAGTGGATACACAATGCTGCATGCCTACTGGTAGAGTTTAAAGACACCCATTTCTCCACATCCGCAGCAGGACTTGTTATCTGACTAGCATAGTGTTTATCTGAATGTCCACACATCGGATGGTTCCCCACTGAAACCATCTGTCTTAGTCAGGGTTTCTATTCCTGTACAAAACATCATGACCAAGAAGCAAGTTGAGGAGGAAAGGGTTTATTTCAGCTTACTTCCACATTGCTGTTGATCACCAAAGGAAGTCAGGAACTCAAGCAGGTCAGGAACCAGGAACTGATGCAGAGGCCATGGAGGGATGTTCCTTACTGGCTTGCTTCTCCTGGCTTGCTCAGCTTGCTTTCTTATAGAACCCAAGACTACCAGCCCAGGGATGGCACCACCCACAGGGGGCCCTCTCTCCTTCATCACTAATTGAGAAAATGTCTTACAGTTGGATCTCATGGAGGTATTTCCTCAACTGAAGCTCCTTTCTCTGTGACAACTCCAGCTTGTGTCAAGTTGACACAAAACCAGCCAGTACACCGTCGCCTTGAAAAACCTTAAAAAGTTTCTCTTATGTATCCCCACATCTTCTATCTATTCATCAAGGCACCAACCCCACCTTCCAGACACACCAGAACAAGCCCACCCCCTACTTCTGATTAGTCTGTGCAGTTGCCTCATGTTGCAAAACAGGGTGAGCCTCTGCAGACACCATTTAGACTACACCATGCCCCATTTGAGAACTTACCAATTACTTTCCAGCACTCAAAACCAGGTCAACCCCATCCATTCCTTAGTCCTGCAAGCCTGGCAAGATCTGATATCAGCCTTTTACTGCCCCCTCTCCCATGCTCTCAATAACCCAGAACCACAATAAAGCCCTATGATGCCAGGAAACACATTACCTTCAGCTCCGACTCTGGGCACTTTCGCTTTCTTCTTCACTTCATCCATGTAGCTACTCAAAGTTCTTACACATCTTCCTTGGCCTCAGCTAAGGCAGCACCTGGCTTTTTTTTTTCTTCCCTTTCTTATTTTTGTTTTGTTCTGTTCTGGGAGCACTCAGTGCCTCGGACACAGCTAGGCTTGTTTGTCTTTCTACAATGGCAAGAATCTCATCTGCCTTGACCGTCTCACTCAATGGACCTGGTTTAGACTTATTGTTCAGATATTTGCATGGCAGTAAAGTCCAGATGGTTGCCTAGCGCATCGATGTCATTCTCTCTGTTTATCAAATGGGAGGGGAATCAGCCACAAGTCAACGAGTGTTAGCTCTATTACAAACATGACCATTTGATTACAAATGGTCAGCAGATACCTCCAGATTCGGGGATCCAGTAGTCCTGGCTTTAAGCGTGAGACATGAGCTTGCTTATCACCGAGCCCACTCAGAATCCTTAGTCAAGTAAGCGGTGTAGGAGTCTGGAAAGTATAGAAAGGAACGTGCCACTTGAGCAGAGCGTGAGTGAGGTGAACTCATCCTCAGCCCTTATGGAAACCAGCCTCTATTGAGAGAAGCAGACATTGGCCAACCTGACAACTCTTTGCAGTCATTAACAAAATACTGAAGGGCGGAGTTATGGGAGGAAAAGGCAGAACCTGATCAAATCTGAAGGGACTGGAATCAGTATTCTCAAAGGAGAACCCAAGATTAAGACAAGAATAACATGTGGCCAACTCTGAGTGAGTATGTGTGTGTGTGTGTGTGTGTGTGTGTGTGTGTGTGTGTGTGTGTGTGTGTGTGAGATGAATTACTGTTATGAGGGAAAGGGAAGAGGTGTGCAAAAAGTAAGTTGTTTTAGGATGCATTGTCATGAAGACATGGGACATCCAAGAACAGATGTCAAAGCCTGGGAGAACACTGCTGGATGATGGTCAGTGTTTGGTGTATAGAGGTCACTGGAGGTAACTAGGGGTATGAGGTGCAGGGGCATGGCCTTGATGAAACTGGGGATGACAAAGGACTTGAAGTACAATAGCTGACTGGAAGAAGGAAGGGAACTGGGGCAAAGGGACAACACCAGGCAGCAGCAGAGCTGGGAAGGGAGGGGAGAGGTGTGAAGTCAGGATAAGCCTTTTCTAGAGACGGGGTCATGCATTTGAATTAGCCTTTAGCCTGTGGTAGGTTAAAAGCATTCAACATGTTTACAATGCACCTGAGTAACACACACATTTGTAGTATAGCTAAGGAGCACTGTAATTTGTTTTCTTAGGATACTTTCATTTCTTATTAATTCTGAGTAGTTCTTTTAATACAGTATATTCTGAGATTACGGTTCCCCCTCCCCACCTCCTACCAGACTCTCCTCTCACCCATCCAACAACAAACACCTTCTTTCTCTCTCCCTAGAAGACAAAAAGACCAATAAAACAAACAAACCAGAAAAAAAAAAAAAACAAAGCAGACAGACATAGAAGAGAAAGAAAAAAGAGAAAGCACAAAGCCCACATACACACGCAGATAGGCACAGACATAAACCCATGAAAACACCAGGTTGGCTTCACCACTACTCTCTCGCTTACCTGTGTCTGGCTGTCTACTGCTCGGCACGGGCCCCCCTTATGTGTACTTTGTATACTCAAATTGTATATGCAATGAGTTTCCTTTGAAGAAAACTAATTCTTCCTTTGCAAACAGTTGTCGTTTGGAGATAACTCCTGGGTTAGGGATGGGGACTTGTGTCCACTTCTTCTCTCCATTCTGGGATCCTACCTGGCTTGAACCTGTGCAGGCCCTAGCTTGAACTTGTGCAGGCTCTGGGCATATGGCCACAGTCTGTGCTACTTTGTGTGTGTGTGTGTGTGTGTGTGTGTGTGTGTGTGTCTGTGTCCGTCCTGTTATATCTGGAAGGCATTGTTTCCTTGGTGTCTTCCACCACCACTGGCTTTTACAATCTTTTTACCTTCTCTTCTGAATAGATCCCTGAGGCCTAGGGTGTAGGGGAGATCCGGGAAGGCATCTCATTTAGGTTTGAGTGTTCAAAGATCTCTTCCTCTCGTGCATTGTCCAGCTGTGGGTGGAACTATATTAGTTCCCATCTACGTCACGAGGAAGCTTCTCTGATGATGCTCAAGCAAGACATTGATCTATGAGTACAGCAGAATGCCACTGGGAGTCATTTTATGGCTAGGTTCTTTTATTACAATAGTGATATTTGGTTTTTCTCTAGGACTATCTAGTCTCAGGTTCTTGGCTACCTGAGCTGTATCTGGCCTGGGTTTCATCTCATAGAGCAGGCCTTCAATCCAACCAGATAGTGGCTGGTTGCTCCCACAACTTTTGTGCTTCTATGCACCATTGTATCTTGCAGGCAGGTCACCCTTGTAGACAGAGGGATTTGTCCTGAGTTAGTGTTTAGCTTTCTCACCTAGTAGCACGCAGAGTACCTTCCAGTCCCAATACTAGTCCACAGGGGTGAAGGTTCCAGAAGGTTCCAGCTAGGCACCAGCTCAACTCCCCTATGTTCAGTGGGACTTACAGGTGTTGTCTGTTTATGGAAAGCTACCAGTAGACTTGGAAATAGCCTGAGTTGTTTGGGGGATTCTATGGGACTCCTTTGGGCCAGCAACTCGATTAGATGTAACCTTTCACTTTGTGGTGTAAGAAACCCAGCTGTGGCATTGTCTCTTCTGCTATTTGGTGAAACCACTTACATTGATTTCACACATGCATATATTTTAAGAATCTTCTATTGTACTAGGTTTTCACAGGACCCTTCAAATGGCCCTTCATGTTTGCTGACCCTTCCTGTATTTCCTCCCTCCCTTCCCCTTCTCCGTTTACTCTTCCCATTGCAGTCCTCCCAGACTGCCTCTCAATAGCTGGACACTCTATTTCCCCTACCTTAGAACTGCCTCCTCCTTCAGTCCCTTATCCTATACCTAACCTCTGTGGTTACACAGATAGTAGCACCTCTATTGAAGGCATAAAAGCTGACATGCTTTAGATAATTTTCATCCATGTGAATTTTACTTAAATGAAGAAATGAATCCTAAAACTAGAGGGCATTACCGAGATTCACCAGGTATTGCCCATGTGCTTGAATGACAGCTTGCACAGTTACAGATGAAGATACACTGTAGCCCTGACACAGTTGATGGATTTAGGGAGGACTACTGGCTACAAAGCGAAATGTGTCACAAGCAGCAACTCTAGAGTTTTTCAAACTGTTTCATGTTTATTTTTCAAATGTGTGGTCCCTGTTGCTTTCCCAACTCTTTGAAAGAGGCCTCTCCTCTTTGGAAGTAATACAACATTTATCATACATTCTCTACCTGCACCCGATCTTGTAACTCATTTAATTTATAATATAACAATATAGGTTAGTTACCTAGGGAGACATGTAGTCCCATTTGGCAAATATGGCAACCAAAGCAGAGGTCAATGTACCTGAAGCTGCGCAGTCTTAATGTCAGCAATGGGATCTAAACCCAGGTTCGAGTCCACTATCTTCAGTACTCGACATAAGAAACCCAGCTCCCACCTCAGAGGTGAGAAGAGATAGTTTATTCTGGAGTGGATTCTTTGATTGGCTAGGAACACAGATTTAAGCTACCCCAAGTTCCATGTTTCTAACATGGTAACCAAGGGTGAACTTTTTATAATGCTAGAACAAAAGAGCGTCCTAAATCCAGCCATTTTTTCAAGCATCAGGTGGGAGCATCAGATGCGTGGGTTCTCGCAGAGCAGAGAATTCTCAGCCATAGTCTCAGATGCCATTAGGTGCCATTCTTTGTTTGGGGGTTGGAGGGAGATGGTGATTTGCTAAGTTACTATGTCCTAGAAGGTTTCACATGATAGTCATGAGGATGATAGATCAGACACAGAGATTGGTTAGCTACCAATAGTCATTGATGGCTATCAAGTGGGACTTATGTTGGCCTAAGATGGTTTGGATTTTGGTCTTGCAGCATTTCAATCTTCAATGATCACAAAGTTCTAATCAGTTTATTAGCTTCGTAGAATCCTTAACGCAAGCATGGCTTCCCTCCACCCCTCATCCCCATCCGCACCCTCCCACCCCTACCTCCTACTCCCCAACCCCACCTGAGAACTTCAGTTCACAGTGGTTAGCCCAGATGGTCTATTAAAATTATTTGACTTCTTGACTTTTGGTTTGTGAAGCACATTACGAATTTGGGTCAGCACAGAAAGGTCACGAGGGAGAGAGGATAAATAACCCACTGCAGACCTAGAAGAAATGTCACATCTTTATTTAGTAAAACTTAGGGTCCAAGTAGGGATTGGGTTGCTCATGCAGACTTCCCTCGCTAGCCACACAACACAAACCTGGCCAACAAACCTTGTTGAGTAGGGGAACCGGCTGGTAATTTATCTTGCTAACTGCTTTGATTCTGCAGCTCATCAATAAAGATAAAACCAGGAGGTTAGAAAAAGAGGTTTAAAACTAACTTGGAGCTGGAAATGTATATAGCACAGTTAGTATAGTGCCGCCTCCTGGCATGTACAGGCCCTAGGTTAAAGCCCAGCACCACATAAACTGGTTGCAATAGCGCATGCGTGTAACGCCAGCACCAGGAGATGAAGGCAGGAGGGTCGTGAATAATTAAAGACCATCCAGACCATCCTTGGCTACAAAATAAGTTAGAGGCTAGCCTGCGATACTTGAGATCCTGTCTCAAAATAAAAACAGTAATAAAAAGCTAAAAGCACAGTAGTAAGGTTATTTCATTCTATCAAAACACAGAAAACCAACTGTTCCAGTAGTCGGCTCCTAAGAGTCACAACTGTGGGTAGTTTCAGCCCCATAAGGATGAAGCCAGCCTTTAACCAGCTATTTCCCCTCATTTGTCTTAGTGCTGGCCATTGAGCTTCTCGCGGCCTGCCAGGGCATAGAGTTTCTGCGCCCCCTGAAAACAACCACTCCGCTGGAGAAGGTGTACGACCTGGTGCGCTCCGTAGTAAGGTACAGTCAGCAGGTCTCTGGGACCTGCCCCACTTCTGAACAGCGTGTCTGCAGACGCAGCATTGTGGCTGATGCCTAGATCTGCTCTCTCTACAGGCCCTGGATAAAAGATCGCTTCATGGCACCAGACATCGAGGCAGCACACAGGTTGCTTCTTGACCAAAAGGCAAGCTGACAACTTTATGGAGGGGGTGGGACTAGGGCGTGTGGGGGAAGGGTGGGGCAAAGTGAAGTGGGAGCTGGATGTGGAGAGACTCTTTCAGCCATTCTCTCCTGGCTGTTCCTAGGAAGATCAGCTGATTTGTAAGGTGACTAAAAGACATTTGATAGTCCCCCAAAGGTCCAGATAGGACCCAAATACGGACTGTGGAAGTGGGTTTTAAATGGAGTGTCCAGACAGTATGAGAGCAGTGGTTCATTCTCTAAGGTGTCCTCTGTGATGCTCAAATAGTGCTGGTGTTAGCACAGCTGACACCACCAGGGGAGAAGGCACCGTGAAGGCCAGGGTTCTACTGTTCCTGTACCTGCCGGCTAGGCAAGATGCAGTTTTCCATATTTCTTATCTCCTTTGGTTGTATTGACTCCAGACTTAGGCAACTGGTACAAATGCCTAAAAGGCTGAGCCATCTTTAAAAATACACAGATACACAGTCATACACACACACAGACACACATGCACACACACATATCCTATATATATTAAACCATATGCATATATTACATACATATATATGTCTACTATATAAAGTGTATGCATAATGTGTATTTAATACATATACCTTTTACACACATACATATATATATATATACACATATATATGTACATTTTTTAATGCTTTAAATCCAACCTTTTGAATCACTAGTGTCCCTTCCCTCGAATCACTTGATTTTCCTTAGAACTGTGACTTTGCTCTGGGGAAACAACTTTCCTTGTAAGCTTTGCATCTCTTATTTTGAAGTAAACCCCATATCCTTGAGCAGACACTTCTTTTCTGCCACCAGTACAAAGGTATGTGAGGGGCTAGCTTAAAAAGAATAAATGTTCTTTTTTGGATTTTTTTTTTTTGACAGTATTTCATGCTATGTAGCTCAGGCTGACTCAGAACTCACTGAGCAGCCGAAGATAGCCTCAAGTTCACAGCAATCTTCTTCCTTCAGTGTATTCCAGAAGCAAGGGTGTTAGGATTCAAGCAGAAGCCACCACACTAGCTGAGAATATATTTTGTAAGGTCATAGAACAGGAAAGATTCCTTGGCTGTCAGGGAGCACTGGAGGGAGGGGAGAGAGGTGGAGGAAGCTACAAACCAAAAAAATGGAACCCTTAGAAAATAGATTGGCAGATGAAAAGGAAAACTTGGCATCATATGCAAACTTAGCTTCCCTCCCACGATTCTCAGCAGAAGGATGGAATCGATTCTGATTGGCTGGGACTCATGCCATATTTGCATATATTTGCATATATTTGCATGCTTGTGGCCATAGAAACACAGCCTGGGGGAATTCACTGTCTCACTTTTCAGCTTCCAAGTCTTGCAGTGTGGTATCTACCATACCTTCCCTTGAGTGAGCATCTGGCATTTCGCTCTGAGCTGCCAAGGCTCTGGTGGGTTGTGTGTGTGTGTGTGTGTGTGTGTGTGTGTGTGTGTGTGTGTTTGCACTTGCATGGGCATTTGCTTGTTTTGCTCCGGAGGAGGAAACCGCTTAAACACCCTTTAAAAAAAAAAAAAACATGAGCACAGTTTTAAACTTTGTATCTTAAAATTCTTTAATGGACCCAGCAATTAAATGACACAGATTCTGTGTCAAATGGTTCAAAAAAATAAAAAAAACAAGCAAGAAAGCTGCAGTTATGTGTTTGACCAGGTACAGAGGGTGTTTTGATTTGGGGCAAAGCTCATGTTTCATCATAGCATGTAGAAAACATCTTGTCCATATTTCGACTTTGTTCTTTGCTCGCCTCTCAGGTTTGGGAGGTTGCTTCACCATACATCGAGAAATACAGAATGGAGCACATTCCAGAATCCAGACCACTTTCTCCAACGGCGTTTTCGCTAGAATCTCTCCGAAAAAATTCAGCCACAATCCCAGAGTCTGATGATCTTTAACGGGCTTCTTCAAGGACAGGCACCTCAGCTTGAGCTGAGCACAGCACTGGTGGGATGAAGGAGAGTCCCAGGAACCGCCTTCGAGGTGTAGAACTCATCTCTTTTTGGACATACTCTGGTTAGGCCATGGCAGTAATGCAGTTGCTGAACCCAGAGCCCTGTTCTTGCTTTCTTGTTGCTGTGGTTTGAGAAGTACTGGGCACCTTCTGATCGTGGAGTTTTCTTTCTTGATAATATAAACTGGCTACACTTAAAAACAGCCACAATTCCTTAGGTTTACTTTTTACTCTTGTTATTAGGAAAATCAATTCAGAGCATTCTTTTTTAAAAAAAAAAAAAAACCATTAGGGGGCTGGAGAGATGGCTCAGAGGTTAAGAGCACTGACCTGCTAAAGGTCCTGAGTTCAAATCCCACAACCACATGGTGGCTCACAACCATCTGTACAGCTACAGTGTACTCATATACATAAAATAAATAAATAAAATTTAAAAACCATTAGATTTTGTGAAATGTTAAAAGGAAAAAAATATTGTCTTGGGAAACACTCTACTTGGCTGATTGTACTATACCATAATCTGACAAATATGGCTCAAGTCAGAATTTGTTCTTAAGTCTCTCCTTCTCAGTCACAGAAAAGAGTCTTGCACAAGAGCAGCTAGTTCAGGGGCTGCATAAACATGGGGATCCAAACTGAACTCAGATCTCCAACATCATGGTAAGAAAGGCAGGGGCGGTGGTGGGCACCTGAGCCCCAGCTCTGGAGACAGACAGGTGGCTCCTGGGCCTCACCACTTAGCCAGCCTAGCAAAATGGTGAGTTCCAGGTTCAGGCTCAAACCAAAAAGAAAAAAAAAATGTGGGCATTGATAGAAGACATTTTAACATCTACCTCTGGCACTACATGTACCCGTGTGAGCAATCATACCTGCACACATACACATTATCTATCTGTCTGTCTGTCTATCTATCTATCTATCTATCTATCTATCTATCACACAGACTATCATCTATCTATCTGTCACATAGATTATCTGTCACAAGATACCATCTATCTGTCTGTCTATAGGTATGTATGTCACACAGACTATCTGTCACACAGACACTCTATCTATCTATCTATCTATCTATCTATCTATCTATCTATCTATCTATCTGTATGTCACATAGACTGTCACACAGACACTCTATATATCACACTATCTATCTATCTATCTATCTATCTATCTATCTATCTATCTATCCATTTATCTACCTGTCTGTCACACAGACTATCTGTCACAAGACACTATATATCTATCATCTATCTATCATCTGTCTAACACACAATCTGTCTATCTTACTATTTATCTGTCGCACACACATCAAGCAATCAAGCAATCTCTATCTTACACATACACACACACACATACACACACACACACAGAGAGAGAGAGAGAGAAAGAGAGAGAGAGAAAGAGAGAGAGAGAAAAGAGGAGAGAATATTGAGCAGACCCGAAGTCATTACCTACAGATGTTATCTGTGTCCTATTAATTACAGGGCCTAAACCACCCCTCCAAGAATGAAAAGGCATTCTGGGATGAATATAATGATTGCCCCTGTCTTAGGCAAGATATGAAAGGCATACATATCTCCTAAATGCTTGGTGATGTGCTCAAGTTGAAGTCTGAAGTTTCCACAGCTTAGTTTTCCTAGTCTTAGTTTCCACGGCTCACTTATTTGTAGTAACTTTACTAAGCAGCTTCTCAATGCACAGATGAGACATTTGGGGGTTGGGGTAGGGGCCAACCCATTGCCTGCAATAGGTAATCATTAAAATGAGCTTTGTTGACACAGGTTAGACTGGGCCCTTGGATGTATTGCCCAATCTCTGTTTCTCCCCCAAGCAGATAGAGAACCTCCTGGGAAGGTCAGAAGGGGTGTATAAAGGGGTCCTGTGACCCCTTGGGCATCCTGAGGCTAAGATCGATGACTTTGTGCCCATCAATGTAAACATGTGCAAAACAGTGCATGTGCATGAGTCTGAAAGCGTGGCTAGAAAGACTGAAGCTGGGTAACAACATACTTGCCACCACCCTGAGCTGCTCACAGACTACAGGGGCCCAAGATATATGCCCCAGGAACAGGCTTAACTGCAGGTTGTTCTTGGTGTTTATTTTTGCTGAATGTAAACACGCGCGCGCGCGCACACACACACACACACACACACACACACACACACACACACACACACCTTATGTATTCAAGCAGGCAATGACTCCAGCAGATGCCTGCTCTCATTCCTGTTTTGGAAGTGCTGGCCCCCTGTCCAGTCCTGCCTTCCCTTGACATTTTCCATCCTTCAGTTTTGCATGCAGCTTTGTTAGTTCAAGAGTATATGGTCATCGGGGACAAACTGTCAGTGGCTTGCTACGTTGTGTTCTTCGATTGGAAGAGAAATTGAACCTAGGGTCTTGTGTGTGTTGAGTGTGTGCTCTCTGGCACTGAGAGGTAGGAGTGGTATTTATTTTGAACAAAGTTTAAAACCTGGTATTTACTTTTCTGCTGCCCTGAGAAGACATTCCAGAAAAAGCAGGAATGGAAGAAAAGGTTTCGTTTGGTTTGTCTTACACACCCATGGACCGTCCATCATGGTGGGCAGTCAGGGCAGCAATCTGTAGAAACATTGCTTCCTGGTTGTCGACTGGGTCACCCTCTCATTTTCTTATACAGCCCAGGCCCATCTTCCTAGAAGCGATGCCACCCATAGTGAGGTTGGGCCTTTCTACACCAATTATCAGTCAAGATAATCCTTCGCAAACATGGCCACAGGCCAATCTAATCTGGGTAGTCCTACAGTAGAAGTGTCCCAGTTGACTCTGGGCTGTGTCAGGTTGTCAAGTGAAGGTAACTAAGGCACACCTCTCTCTCTTTAGAGAAAGCCTTTTCCAAGTTTCTGAAAGATCCAGTCAGAAAAGGTTAACAGGTCTTAGACCATGGGCTGAGCCCAGTGCTGTCCGTTGCTGTGGAGTGGTGGAGAATGAGCTAGTATATCAGGGTTCCCTCCTCCAGAGGGCTTGCTTGGGCTTCTTTACTTAGGGCAGCAGGAGAAGGTGAGTCCACAAGCAAGCATGAGGCCCTCCAAAACTTCTGTTGGTACATTTGCTGATTCCCTAGTGACCAACAGGAACCACGTGGCAAGCAGAGACCGAGACCTGTCGCCATTATCAAATAATCTACCCAACTTATAAAACCCAATAAATAGAGATGTTTTCCATATTATATTGTATTATATGTGTGTTTTACTTTTGGACCTGGCCATTATAATATACTTATGAGACAGTATGGTAGTGTAAACTGGTGGTTCTCAACCTGTGGGTCACCAGCCATTTTCACAGGATACTAAGACCATTGGAAAATACAGATATTCACAAGTCAAGACAGTAGCAACATTACAGTAATGAAGTAGCAACAAAAATAATTTTATGGTTGGGAGCCACCATGACATGAGGAACTGTATTAAAGGGTTGCATGGCATTAGGAAAGTTGAGAACCACTGTCACAAACAACTGATCAACTAATTTAAAAAAACAAACAACAAGGCCAGGCGGTGGTGGCACACACCTTTAATCCCAGCACTTGGGAGGCAGAAGCAAGTAGATTTCTGAGTTCAAGGCCAGCCTGGTCTACAGAGTGGGTTCCAGGACAGCCAGGGCTACACAGAGAAACCCTGTCTCAAAAAACCAAACCAAACCAAAACAAACCAAAACAAAAATAAGCAATTGATCACTTTACCCTTTTTGATTACCTTTGTAAAAGGTAGTAATATATTAGATGTGAACATTAAAAACAAACAAAAGTAGAGCGTGTTCACTGGGCTTATAGGTAGACCTGCTTAGTACAGACAGCGCTATATCTTAACATAGATGGTACTGTCCTTTCTGCTACCTGCTTAGTTCAAGAAGGGTGGTGACAGGGCTAAGGACACGAATAAATGTATCGGCAACCTCTGAGAAAGCATTTTATCTCTTGAGAGCTAGGGAACTCATCTTTCTCTCCTGCTTGACCTGAGTGAGGACATATAGAGCTGAGCCTGTTGACTGACAGCCAGACCCAGGGCATTGCTGGGTGGCCGAGCAGAGGCAGGAAGCAATCTGGGTCATTATGAGGCTGAGTTGCTGATACCAAAGGGGACTTGCCCTGCTTCTGAATTTCCAATGATGAGCTGAAAAGGCTGCCTTGTCCTTCCTTTTTCTTTCCTTCCCTTCCTCCTTGTCTCCCTCTCTTCCTCCCTCCCTTGGGATTGAATTTAGGGTCTCATACATCCAGGCAAGGGCTCTACCACTAAGCTATACATCCCCAATTATCTTTTTCATTTTTTATCTTGAGATTTTTATGTAAGGGAGGAATGAGCTAGGGCAGTGGTTTGGTACAAATTGGCATTAAGACATGTGAGAGTCTGGCAATTAAGTTCTTTGATAACACCATGCACAACAGGAGAAGCTAAGATAGCAAATAACACCACAGAACAAAGAGAACTCTTCACTTTGATAGACTTAATCGGGGAGAGGTCTCGGAGTCTAGTATCTTAGACAAAGTCCAGGATAGGAGATGAGGTGTGCCAATCCCTCTACAGGAGCAGCATCCGTGATCTGATCAGGACAGGGACCAGTTTTGTCTTGAACATACTCTGTAGGCTAAGCAGGCCTTCCTTGAACTCATGATCCTCCTGTCTCAGTTTTCCAAGCAACTGGATAACAAGCCTGTATCACCAGGCCTGACTTCTTATTTTTAAAAATTACATACATTATTTTTCTTATTTTACATGCTAGGTGTTTGTCTGCATGTATGTTTGTCCACCATGTACCATGCCTGGTGCTTGTGAAGGCCAGAAGAGTCTATCAGATCCCCATACAGACAGCTGTCCTTGGAAGAACATCTGGCACTCTTAAAAACTTCCCCTCCCTGCACTCCTACACACACACACACACACACACACACACGTAAAGTTACATCCAGTCAGGTTTTTGATGCCTGTCATGAGTATCATGCCACCTAGCCCAGTGTGTGGGATGACCTAGGCTATCGGCTGGCCAGTGCAGTCTGGTATTAAAGGACTTTCTCTCTAGTTGAGGACATACTGTGAAAACTACTGTACCAAACAAGTGCAGTATTACTAGGCCATCAGGAAGGCCTGAGGGAGGTGGCTGGACTGGCCTTTGCTGGTGGGAGTCTGGTGGGAGTCCGAGAAGGGTGAAAAAGAAGAAATTCAAGGAACCTTCATTGTCAGAAGATTTTCATGTCAGAAAATCACTCCTGTGGTTGGTCAATCTCTTTTTGAAAACTGTTATTTTTTCATAATATGTTATAACATGTTTTTCACACATGTTAGTGTGAGGTGGGAGCAATGGCTCAGCAGTTAAGAACACTGAACACATTGGACACACTTGCAGAGGAGCTGGATTCACTTCCCAGCACCCACATTGTGGCTCACAAGTGTTGGTAACTCCAGCTCCAAATGACCCTATACCCTCTTCCGACCTTCCTCACAAACCATGCACATGGTACATATACGTGAGTTCAGGCAAAATACATAAAAAAAAAAAAATAGATCTAAAAAGAAAATGATAGGATCTCATCTAGCTCAGGCTAGCCTTGAACTCACTGTGTATCTGAAGCTGACCTTGAATTCCTGATCCTCTGGTTGTTATAGCTTTAGTACTGGGATTATAAGCATGAGCCACCACATGACTTGGTGGATGAATGTCTAAATAAGTGGTAACCAAGATCACCTGAGTCTTTGCCCTTGACAACTTACAGCCCAGGCAGGGAGCCAGGTTAGAAAACAAGTGATCGTCATGTGTAGAAATACCTTGGGAGTAGTAATGCGAAGAACCAATCAGAAAGCAGGTCATGGAGAGCATAATTCACACTAACTGCACAGCTGGGGGAGAGTGGTAGAGGTGGGGGTGAGATCTCTGAGCTCCTGAGAGTGCCTCAGTAAGGCTAGACTGGCACAGGGTAATTTCCACCACATGGGTTCTTAGGTGACCTCTGCCCATGATAGTTTCCATAGAACCAACAGAAAAACATGTAGCTTCATATTTTAGACTCTAAAATTTAGAGTAACTTCCCATCAGTAAAAAAGAGTTCTTGCTAAAATGTGTAACATGGTAAAGGTTTCTTGTCTCAGTGGAAACCATCTTTAGTTTCTATCCCCTTCCCTGAAAAGTCCCATGGGAAAGCACCCAACCCTGGTTTTATGTTCTTTGTCTCTAACCCCTGCCCCCTCCATAATATACATTGGAGGCTGCTCTGTGAGAAGTGTTTCTCACTAGGCAGAGGTTTGCTGACTTAATACAAATGTTCAGTTCAGACTTTGGTCGTGTAGAGTGGTCTCTGGGTTTTTAACCCCATAACAGAGGCTAGTATTGCCTCACCTTTCAAATGCTTCTTCTTAGACCAAGAGTTGGACATTTCAGTTTCTGGTAAAAACTAATCTAAATATGAAATTAGCGTGTTTATCAGTGAGTTGTTCTTTTGAGGGAGGAAGTTTTTAAGATTGTCTGGCATTACCTGTACTTTCTAATATCCATTCTGGCCTTAATAGGATCATAAATTCTCCAAAGGCAATGCCCAGCTTAGAATTAGAACTTCAGACATTCTGCATTTTCCAGACAGGTGACAAGAACTTCATGTGTCTTTTTTTCCAAATATATCAGCTTTCCCATCCTTTGTGGCACCTAGCCAACATATTCTCAACTCAGAAGGGCCTCCCAAAGGGCGGAAACTTCTTGACAGGCAACTTCTTGGCAGGTAAAGAGATGAAACTGAATTGAACTAAGATGGCCTATAGGCCTGTTTTTTTTGTTTGTTTGTTTTTTTTTGTTTTTTTTGAGACAGGGCCTTCTGACAATGAAGGCTACCAGCCTGGGACTCAATCCTTTTGCCTCCACCTCCCCAGTGCTAGAATTTCAGGTGTATATCACCACCCTGACTCACATGCGGTGAACGGTTGTCTTTGAAAGGGACTAAGGCACTTGGACACACCTTTGATCTCAGCACTTAAGAGGCAGAGGCAAGTGGATCTCTGTGAGTTCAAAGCTAACCTTGTCTACAGAGCAAGTTTCAGGACAGTGACACCCTATATCAAAAAGCTAGAGAGAGACAGACAGACAGAGAGACAGAGAAAGGGTCAGAGAGACACAGAGAGAGACATAAGGAGAGACACACAAGAGAGAAACAGAGAGAGACACAGAGAGAGACAGAGACAGAAGGCATTTCTCCTGGGACTGTGGGTAGTCCTTTAAAGGCCTGCATTATAAAAGCCTGGATTTGACCCCACCTAGTCTGTCTGTCTTCTGTGAGGGGAGGGGGTGGCTCTCTCACCCACCACTCTCTCCACTACAGTCTTCCTTGAGTTGACACAGCACCAAGGGTTGGACCAGGGGCTCTCCAGAGCTCGTACCATGCTGTTTGGAACTTGACCAGACACAACTGTGAGTTAAATAAACTTCACTCCACAAGCAGCATGACCTCTGGCATTGCAGCAGCAAAACCCAGTTAGTGCAGGATCTTGACTTGATTTATATTGAATCCAACAACGCCTCATAATTCTGGCTCCACTAGCCTGAATTTGAGGATTGTTTGGCAACTATCATTTATTTGTGAAGTCACTAATTTGTATTATGATGGCAAAGATCACTGAAATATTTCACAAGTTTTCAAGCGGATGTGGCTTTAGTAATACGTTTATATGAATAATCATTCACTCTGCAAATAATTTTTCTATCTGTTCTTTAACATTTCAAAAATCTCCATAGACAACACTGCTGATCCACTTCTGGGGTTGTCAGGCAACACTGGTTATAACAGCAAATATTTATTGAGAACTATGAAGCCTTTCCCATGACTTTGTGATATGAAAAAAATTTAACGTAAAGATTTCTTTTTTCCTTTTTAAGGCAGCCTCATTGTCACTGACTAAAGCATGTCTGTAGAGGAGAGTTTCCATATCTGTGCAAGATATCAAGTCTTGAACTCTGTGGCAAAGCTTTTTTTCAAGGACTGACAAGATGTTAGAAATGGAAGGCCATCCATCTCTGTCCCAGAAGGCCCTGACTGGCTAGAAAGCATCTCAAGAGACAAACCGTGGGGAGAGGAGACTCTGTCCGCCTCTTAGGAAATGGCACCACTCGTCTCATGGGAGCACAGGACTTGCAGAAACAAAACAGACCTCTCAGGCCAGGCTTGTTTCTCCCACAAAGGAATTTCTGAGCTATCTCCGCATATTCATCTCAGAATATCTGTAGCCAATCTTTGAAAAACAACTCTACATTTCATCCTGAGAGGTTTACCTGTCTACACATCCAGGTGCACATACATGTTCAAGTCAAACAGGTCAATCCCTTGGGGTTTCAGGCGAACAATAAAGCATTGACACATGATTAGGCTTAAGTTACAGTTCTGGCAAGCCATGGGAGGGCTTTAACTTACATGGAGTTATTTGATACAAAGTATCACATCTTCCCTTGCAGATCTACCATTTTTTAAAGTATATTTTTTTTAACTTATTACATTTATTTATGTGGAGGCGAGGAGGGGTCCGGTACATAGCAGGTGAGTATGTGAAGGTCAGAGGGTAACTCTTAGGCATTCTCTCCTCCTACCACGTGAGGACCAGGATCGAACTCAGGCTGTCTGGTTTGGTGACTTATCACACGGAGCCATCTCATTGGTCCAGATCTATCACTTCTTATAGATGATTTTCCCTTTAGTTATAACACAATCAATTAATTCATGATGGCCTCCAAACTGGTAAATCAAATGTTCCCATCTAGAAAGAAAGTGAATAGTTGCTTCAGTGCACATAAATGAAAAACATCACCATGTCAGTTAATAGTGACTTACAGTGAATTCTGTATGTACATGTGCACATGCGTGTGTGTGTGTGTGTGTGTGTGTGTGTGTGTGTGTGTGTGTGTGTGTGTGTGTGTGTGTGTGTGTGTGTGTATGTGTGTGTGTGTGTGTGTGTGTGGTGTATGCCTGCTCACCTGTGTAGGTTCATGTGGAGGTCAGTCCTCCACATCTGTGTCTTCCTGATCACTACCCACCTTATATTTTGGAGGCAGCTCTGTAACTGAACCTAGAATCCCTCTATTTGACTAGACTGGCTGGTCAGCAAACCCTAGGGATTCCCCTGGCTCAGAGCACGGGCCCATCCTTACAAGCCTGGCTTTTTCCGTGGGCACTGATGTTCAACTTCAGATCCCCATGTTTGTGCGGCAAGTGTTCTATGAGCTGAGCTTGTTCTCCAGCCCCTGAACTTCTAAAGACCGACTCATGAGTGGCACATGCACATTATCTTTAATGGAAGGAGGAGATGCTTCTAGAAGGACTGAAATTATGGAGCTGCTCTCTGCTGTTGAACATGGGGTCCGATGGCTATTATGGGCTCATGAGGGTCAAAGAGACAGAATGTTTCCAACATTTAGATCTAGACGCTAGGACCAAGCTTGTGGCACTGGAGGCCCAGATTGTAGCTGACCACAAGTGAGTATTAAGAACTCAGGAATAGAAGACCTGAGTAGAGGCTTTGAGAGTCCTTTGATTCCATGAGTTGGAAAACGAATAAATCAGAGCCAGGTGATAAACAGAGCAAGAGGTCAGGAGGCAAGCATAAAATCAAACACACAGGCCCGGGACAAGTCCCAAGTCCAGGAAAACAGCAGGAATTGGAGGCCCATGAAAAAGGCAGAGCAGATAAAGGGATTTGAAAACTTGCTTCAATGTGTAGATGAGACTCTCAAGAGAGACTTTCTGGCTGGAAAGGGGTAAAGACAGAGGTGGCTGGGTGGTGTGGAGTCTACACAGAGCCTGAAACTTACTGATTACAGGTAGAAAGGGGTAAAGACAGAGGCGGCTGGGTGGGGTGGAGTCTACACAGAGCCTGAAACTTACTGATTACAGGTAGAAAGGGATCTAAAACTTGTCTACAAGGCATCAAATAAGACAACTAATAGATGTTGTGGTTACCAGTAGCTTGGGAGGACACACACCTGGATGCATTGATGATGATGGCATCCCCTTGCTTGCCAACTTCCAAAGACCCGTGGGTGTGAGATTTTCCCAGTGCATAAGCCGCGTTGATGGTGGCAGCGGCCAAGGCCTCTGGCATGGACATTCTCATGTTCACACAGGCCAGGTGCATGACCATCGGCTAAGGCAAGGAGAGGCAGCATTGGAGAACGAGAGAGTAGCAACTGCTAATTAGGAAGCCTCACCACACAGCACAAGCAAGAACACTTAAATGTGTGTCTAGAAGGAATAGTTCAGGAATAGTGTGTGCTCAGATGCAAAAGGTCTCAGAGTTTATTCCCCATCCAAAAAAAATGTATAATATGTACAATATATATGATGTATATACAATAAGTTGTATGTTATATGTAATATATTATATCTATTATATTGCATATTACATTGTGTGTATGTGGTATGTGTATATTACATCTATTTTATTACATTATATATTATATATGTAATACACACACATGTATATATATATATACATATATATACATATATGTATATATATATATATACTGCTAAGTTGCTATTGGAAAATGCAATTTACACATAAGATTCTTAAACTTTGGGGGGAACTCCTTTATTATTTAATAACACTGTGTGTTTAATATTTACTTACAGGTTTTTAAGACCCTGTGCTGTATGAGAAGCTTGTCTCCACCCTTACTCTCACTGAGTTTCTGCTATGCCCCATAGAAGGAAAATGGTTTATCACAAGCCCTTAAGTCTCTAAAAATAGAGATTTTTCTCCTCAGAACTGGATGAATTCATATGTGCAGAAAAACTCAATTATACTACTGAATAAATCATTTTCCTCTTTCTTCTCAAGGGAATATTTTTATATTTTAAACTACATTTTCACAACTGATGAAGAAGTTAAACCTTTATATGCTCCATAGTTGCTACTCTGTTCAGAAAAATATCTGAAAAGTAATTACCATGGAGAAGCAGTATGCGTTGGGGTTGAAATCGCTGCCCAGAGCGACTATGACTCCCTCATCTAACATCTTCCTGGCTCGAGGCTGCTTCAGCCTAAGGGGAGGGGAAGAAAGGTGTCAGTCTCCAGGTGGAACTTTTTCAGAATGGATGCAGGAATGGGGGGAACATGCATGTTCTAGAAGAGGAGAGAAAGCTCCAGGGTTAGTGGTGGAGGGGAGAAGAGCATTAGCATCACCTGGCATTTTATGGATCATTGGTTGCACCTTTAGGATGATGGCTTTGTGCCACTGTTGCCGCTTCTATTGGCATCTAAGTTTCTCGGGAGCCTTTTGGAACAATGCACCTCCAAAGTCTGTGTCCTCACAACCTGTACTCGAAGGCACTGTGTCAGGGTAAGAAAGGTCCTTACCTCAGCATGTAGGCTGTGGTGGGCAGAAGGACAGCAGAACACCGAGCTGCAGCCATGGCAGCGATGCCTTCATCACTGACTTCCTCCAGGTGGCTGATAGCCTGTGCTCCTAGTTCGGCCCCAAGCTAGGCAGGATGGGCAAAGAGGGAAAGGTTTAACATATAATGACAGTTCAATAAAATACTATGACACTGCTTCCCGTGCCCTGTTAAGAATTCTTATCAAGTATTTCTGATGAGCACAAGCTCTCAAATAGATATAGGGTTTGTCACAGACACAGGCCACTTGAAAATTAGCATGTTGGAGGCAAAAAGTAGTCTCAAAGTGGGGTGTGTTGGATCACATCTGTAATCCAAGCACTTGGAAGACTGAGGCAGGGTAACTGGCAGCCGAGGCTGGCTACACAGTGAGTTCCAGGCCATCCAGAGCAATATGTAGAGACCTTGTTCCAAAACAAACAAGCAAAGAAACACACAATAAATGAATCTCAAGCACAACTGATATTTTCTGAAATAATTTTGTGACTCCCAGGGATCAGAATAAAAAAATGGGACTAATATCAGTAATAAAATCGGATTACTCTAGAATTCACAAAAACACAGCAAAGATGGAT
>NW_022196910.1:21077652-21089953 GCF_008632895.1 Mastomys coucha
TGACATGTCAACTTAAAAGTGGTTTTTCTCCAGCAGAAATGTTGGGACTTGATTGTCAGTAGACGACCCAGAGAAATGTTGCATCATGACCATGGAAGCTTTACAAGGGCTTCCTCTCAGCTTGCTCCATCCCATACTCCAGTCCTCCCCGAACGAGTTTCACGTGTGCACACATACAATTCCGAAGCTGAAGACTGGTTTGTTAAAAAAAAAAAAAAAAAACCCAAGGGTTTAACCCATGTTAAGCAACTGTCATTTGCTGTAACACAAGGCCCTGGGAGGCTGCCGAGTCCTAACCAGAGTAAGTGCTGACCCCTGTTGTTAGTACTCAAGCCATCTGGAACTGAGGATCTGAGAAGTCAGCTGGTCCACAGGAAACTCCTTAGGGGACATTTCTCTCTGACTTTGGAATCAGCCTGCTTTCTGAATCGGATTTGCTTATTAGGGGTATTGGGTTCTCTCAGTTTTATCCACTAGTTGCTTTCTCTGATCAATAGTCACTCACTGACCACACAGATCACATTCATATAACAAAGTCAGCAAATATTTGCTTGCAGAAGCCTATCTACATCCCTAGGTACTGTGTTGACCTCCAGCAATAGGGAGTTTAGAGTGTTGGGTGCAAGTTTAGCCAGTGATGGGAAAACAGGGTGACGTCACAACAGAATCTTAAAATGATTTGGGTTGGGGCCCTAGAGGAGGAGTAGCTATGGTGAGCCATGGATGAAATTATGAACCAGGAAAACAGCAGGCTTGGGATATAGGATGTTAAAGGCAGTCTGCCGTGCTTGTGCTTGGTTTGTGATAGAGAGGTGGAGGAGGTGGAAAGATACAAGAGAGAGAAGGCAGGCCCAGATTCTGGTACCCATGTACAGAGGCCAGAATTTATCCTAAGAACAAAGTTCTAAGCCTTGTCTTAGCTAGGGTTTCTGTTGCTGCCTTGAAACACTGAGACTTAAAAGCAAGCAGAGGGTGGGGAGTTTTTGCTTCATTTCCATAACATTGTTCACCATTAAAGGAAGCCAGGACAGGAACTCAAACAAAGCAGGAGCTGATTCAGAGGCCTCAGAGGGGTGCTGCTTCTAGGCTTTCTCTCCTTGGCTTGCTCAGCCTGCTTTCTTATTAAACCTTGGGACTACCTGCCAGGAGTGGCTCCACCCACAATGGGCTGGGCCCTCCCTCATTGATTACTAATTAAGAAAATGCATTATGGCCAGATCTTATGGAGGCACTTTCTCAACTGAGGCTCCCTCCTTTTAGATGACTCTAGCCAGTGTCAAGCTGACATAAAAATAGCCATCACAAGTGACCCCCTAGTCAGTTTGTTACACATATGAGTGTTAAGTCACAGCCTTTCCCTTTTTTTTTTTTTTGTTCATCCCAAAGATCACACATTAGTATAAACATTCCAATATAAACGTTCCAACTTTTAAAAGCCCCACAGTCTTTTAAAGACTCAAACCCTTAAAGCCTGAAACGAGGGAGGGATGAACTGCCTTGGGAATGGGTTGGAGGGCAGCATTAACACAGGCAAGACTGAAGGGAAAGAGAGCAGGGGATGGTTTGAGCCACACAGTGGTGTGAGTGACAGGGATGCAGGAATACTTGGGAATTGAACTGAGCAGGCATGGTGAATGGTTGACATAGTGGGTGAAAGGAAGGGGGATTCAAATTGATGCCTGAGTCTTTGATTTTGCTAACAGACAATGGATGGTGATGTTCACTGAGGCATGAAACACAGGTCAAGGTTTGAAAGTGGCATTAAGACAGCAAGTCTCAAACTCGAGACACAGGTGGAACATCTGCAAATGCTTATGTCTCAAGGGTGGTTGTTCTATTCAGCTCTAGGGTTACGGGAAAGACACCTAGACTCTGCTGAGCATGATGGTACCCCTTTAATCCCAGCAACTGGGAGGCAGAATCAGATGGTTCTCTAGGCGTTTGAGGCCAACCTGGTCTACACAGTGAGTTCTAGGCCAGCTAGGTCAATTCTTCATTACCTTCTTCACTGTTGAATTCTTGGCCTGGCATACTGTTCAAAGTTGAATAAATGAACCTGGGGAGCCTGTACAGTCATGCAAGCCATCCCGGGGTTCCATGTATAGCACACCATTGACCTGTTTGCTGTCACAGACGGTCCTAAAAACTGTATGTGAGCTGGCAGCACCGTGCTGGTGTGGCTGGCTCTGTGGAGAGTGAGAGTTGGTTCTGAGTTCCTCCCGAGTTTGCCTTTTTTCTGTTATCATAAAGACCATGACCAAAAGCAACTTGGGAAGGAATGGGTTTATTATCTTAGATGGTCACAGTCCATCAGCAAGGGAAGTCAGGGCAGGAACTCAAGGAGGAGCCTGGACGTGTGGAGTGAAGCAGAGGCCATGGAGGAGTGCTTCTCATTGGCTTGCCCCTATGGCTTGCTCAGCCTATTTTCCTGTACCATCCAAGACCACCTGCCCCAGAGTGGGATTGTCCCCTGTGTGCAGGATCCACCCATAGCAATCAGTAATCAAGGACATGCCCCACAGACTTGTCCACATGCCAGTGTTACAGAGACCTTTTCTCAGATGAGATTCCTTCCTCCAAGGTGACTCTAGCTTGTGTCATATTGGCAAAAAATTGAGATGACATGGATGCTTTCTTCTCTATGGCTACCACCATAAATAAGGAAATAAAAGAAACAATTTAGCTGGGATTAGCACAGTGCGCAAGCACTTGCATAGCATGTGCAGGACAACAGCCACTATAGGACACAGCAGCAAATAGAAATAAGTAGTGTGTGTGAATGTTTGTGACCAAGCCTGTGTATAGGTATGAATGTACACGTGTCTGTGGATCCTTTGGTGTGTGTATGTCAATGTATGCAAATGTGTATGTGTATGTATATGTGTATCCTGTGTGTTTGCATCTCTGTGTGAGTATGTCTCTGTGTGTTTGTATGTGTCTGTGTCTATGTGTATATCTTGTATGCATGTCTGTATCTGTGTGCATATGTGTGTGTGTTGTTTCTCTCTCTGTGTGTTTGTTGTGAATATGTGTAAATGTGTGTGCCTGTCTCTGTCTCTGTCTCTGTCTCTCTGTCTCTCTGTCTCTCTCTCTCTCTCTCTCTTTCTCTCTCTCTCTCTCTCTCTCTCTGTGAATGTGAATATGTGGAGGTCAGAAGACAACCTCAAAGTATCTATCTATCTTCCCTCCCTCCCTCTCTTCCTCCCTCTCTCTGGAATTCACCAAGTACTCAACCTAGAGCCTCAGCGATTCATTTATCTCTGTCCATCTAGGGCCAGGATTATGAGCACATACCACCAAGCCTAGGTTGCTTTACACGGGTCCTGGGGATCAGACTTGGATCTTTGTACTTCCAAGGCCAGTATTTTACTGAAAGAGTCATCCCCCAGTTCCTCAAGAAAGTTTGTAGGCCCAGCCAGACCTGAAACTTCCCACTTCCTGCCTTTTCAGAAGGATCCTCCTAAGTCTGAACAAATGAATCACCTCTCTGCAGCACAAAGTGTTCAGGGAAGAGCCAACAGTCAGCCATACCTCGGCAGCCTTCATCGGGTGGAGTTCATCTCCGTGGAAGTTGATCTGTAACCCCATCTTTTTTCCACCTTCCAGAATCCTTCTGGTAGTATCCAGATCAAAGACACCCTTCTCACAGAACACATCTATGTTGTCAACATGCAGTTCCCCATTTCTGTTGAGTTCCTTCAGCCTTGGCAGGTGGTGACTGATGATGTCATCAGCAGCTTCCATGGCAGTTTTCCCTCTAATGAAAGAAAATGAGATTGCCATGGGCATATTCTCTATATATGTGATACTTACATGGTTTTAACATGCATATTCTTTAATATATGTGTTATGGAATACACTGCTTAATACATTATGCTTATTATGTACATTGTATATACATTTAAGAATATATATAAGAATACACGCACATATATATACATATGTGTATTATATATGTATATATATATTACTTATTTTATATGTGTACACTGTAGCTGTCTTCAGACACACTAGCAGAGGGCATTGGATTCCATAACAGATGGTTATAAGCCACCATATGGTTGCTGGGAATTGAACTCAGGATCTCTGGAAGAGCAGTCAGTGCTCTTAACCACTGAGCCATCTCTCCAGCCCCAAATATATATAGTTTAATAAAGGAAGGATAATAAACAATATAGACAAGTGAGCTTAAGCTCTAGAAAAGGAGAGAAAGAGTCTAAAAAAAGAACTCTGAGCATTTGGCAGCTCTGCAGAGCTCACACAGAAGGTGCAGTAAGGAAACTTCCATTCCAGGACCTTCTTAGACATAACAGAGATGTGAACTGCTCAGCTTCACTAAGCTGTGTGGCCCTTGGGATGCCAACAAGGCTGCATCTCTGTATCAAAGACTTAGAGGACACCCTGACCTCAGCTATCACATTGTCTTTTGCTTCTTCTCTATTCTCAAGTTTTCCTGAAGCCTTTACCTAAGACCTCCTGTCTCGCTAACAGGAGTGGATCAGGGAGAAGAAAGTCTTGGGATGCTCTGTAAAACTTGGGAGCTGTTGGCCATGAGCAAGAGCAGAGAGACACTGGGCCTCCCCACCCCTATTCACTCCAAAACTTTAAACGTGTGATTTGGCTGGGATCTGTGCATCTGGGATAAACCAGTGGGAATCAAGACACAAGCTTCATTGGAAGCTGGAGACAGTTTCTGTACAACTCCAGCCCGTTATTTGGCACAGTGTTCCTCACTCAACAACACAGGTAGTTTGGACCAGAAGAGGTCAGCAAAAGTGGTATTTACAAGTTATTTCTATTGCCCACAACACTGACAGAGAACAGGGTGCATGCAATTCTTTCTTACACATGTGTCGTTCATGTTTGAAACAGTTAAGAAACTTAAAAATCATGTAGCTAGCAGTGAAGCTGAACTTAAATTCAGGTTTCAATACTTAGGAAAAAGAGCAGGCTATCCTGTATTTTGTATTCCATTTGAAAACAACTACAACTTCCAAGACAAACTCTTTCAAAAGTCTCAGTTCAAACTTTAGTAATTTTAAAAATACAAATGCTAAAAGCTTAAAATGAAGATCACTGGGAATATTAAATATTTATATTTTTCTGCATAATCAGCTGTATGATTTTTTTTTTTGAGGCAGGATTGTGATCACTGTATAGCCCTGAGTGGCCTAGAACTTGCTATGTAGACCAGGCTAGCCTCAAACTCACAAAGATCCTCCAGCTTCTGCCTTCTGAGTGCTGGGATTAAAGGTGTGCACCATCATGCCTAGAGTGTTTTATTAATATGAAACTTTAGTGTTAATTTTTTGGTTCCTCTGATTGAAGACAGTAAGTGAATATCAGCATTAACCATTATGTTCTTATACAACACAGAGACAACATAGTGATTAGCCACATAGTATATTTTTTTTAAACAACTTCAAAGCAGTTTTGAAGCCTTTTCCCCACAAAAAGCGCTAAGTGGAGTCGTGCATACGTCAGTGTGATTCAGTCATTCCCAATGTATGCACCTTCCCAAACATCTTGCATTTAGTAAATTTGCACAATTTTAAATTAGCAAATAAATAAAGTATATTTTAAAGTTCATAAAGTTAAAAAAAAATGAAGAATTGAAATGATTTGAGTTTAGTTACTGTTTGTAACGTAAGTCTACATCAGTGTAAGTCTACATCAGCTCTATGCTCTTTCCATTCATCAAGCTGAAGGTTGAGCAAAGAGTTTGGAGACACCTGCTCTCCTGACCTTTCAGATCTGGACCCATGAGCTTTCCTGTCCAGAAGTTCCAGGACGGAAACGAACTACACAGCTAAGCTATAAGTGCATAAGGAGATAAACAAGTTCTCTTATAAAGTATCAAAAATTCTTTAGATAAAGGCAAAGACAAAGCCAGAGAGAGATGGGGTAGGGGAAGAGGAGGAGGAGGAGGAGGAGGAGGAGGAGGAGGAGGAGGAGGAGGAGGAGGAGGAGGAGGAAGAAAAAAAGAAAAATATTATACTAATAAAATGAAAATATTTGCTCTTGAGTAAACAGATTAACGAAAACCCTTCTGCCAACTATGCAATTTGATCTCCTAGAGGAAATAACTAGTAGTTTTTACTGTGGTTTATGCTAATTGATTATCATGGGAAATTATTAGAGTTGATAGCTGTAATTTGAAAGGGCTCGCAAGGGACCATACTTTATACTAATGAAAAGTAGGCTTGGGAATATTTCCTTCCTTTTCATCCTTAAAGAACTCGGAGAGTCGGGCAATGGTGGAGCACGCCTTTAATCCCAGCACTTGGGAGGCAGAGGCAGGTGGATTTCTGAGTTCGAGGCCAGCCTGGTCTACAGAGTGAGTTCCAGGACAGCCAGGGCTACACAGAAAACCCTGTCTCGAAACCCCTCCGCCCCTCAAAAAAAAAAAAAAAAAAAAGGACTAGGAGAACTGATGAGGCTGCTGGAACCCCTTTCCTAAAACCACCTGGGCACCATTCCTGGTCTTTAGAAACAGCATTTTTCCGGAAACTTCTCTCAATGGCCTCCCGGGGGAGAGTGGAAGTGCTAGAGAGCCTCCACTCTCCAGAGAACACAACCCCGACTGTTCCCAATGCCCGAGTGACAGCTGGCCCCCACCATGGAGATTACTTGGGTACTGAATGAGCCCCGCAGTAAGTGGTGGAGAGGCTGAGGTGCAGCTCCCGCCGGGCGCGCTCGATTACACGCAGCATTTTGATCTCTGTCTCCAGGTTGAGGCCATATCCGCTCTTGCACTCCACCAGCGTGGTGCCAGCCCTCATCATGCACTGCAGCCGCTGCTGGAAGGAGCAGAACAGTTCCTCCTCCGAGGCTTGGCGCGTGTGCTCCACCGTGAAGTTGATCCCTCCTCCAGCCTGGTGAATGTCCATGTATGTGGCCCCTGCCAACTGAACGCATGGCTCACTCAGGGAGCTTACAGGCAGGTCTGTAGAACCTACCTCCACGGGTGGTATTAGAAGATGACTAAGGGGTTCAGCAGTTAAGAGCAGGTGCTGCTGTTGCAAAGGACTGGGGTTCAGTTCCCAGGGTGCACATGGAAGCTCACAACCACCTGTAACTCCAGCAACAGGGGAACACCATCACCATCCTGTCTCTCTCTCTCTCTCCCTCCCCTTCCTTCTCCCTCTCCTTCCCTCCCTCTCTCTCTCTCTCTCTCTCTCTCTCTCTCTCTCTCTCACACACACACACACACACACACACACACACACACACACACGAACAGAGATAGATAGATAGATAATAGATAAATAGACAGAGAGAGAACTAAGAAATAAAAGTAAAATTAATTTTACAAGATGGTTAAGAAGCAGCTAGGCATGGTGCAAGCCTGTGATGCCAGCACTCAGGAAGTGGAGGCATGGGCATCAGAAGCTCAAGGCCTACCTCAGCTATATAGGGAGTTACAGGCCAGCCTGGGCTACATGACACCCTGTTTCAATCAATCAATGAAATTAGTTTAGTAAGCAATGGGGCACAGGCACCAACAACCAGATCAGAAAGGAAGGCCCGTAGTCCCTTAAACATCCCCCTAGTGCAGAAGGGAATCCCAAAAGGTACTTGAGAGGCAGAGATGGGCCTTGTGGTGGGTGAGCAAATGGGCATCTGAAAGCAGTAACAATCAATTAACTCTAGGATATAGGGACATTTCAGTGTGTGAAGTCAGCCCCGGTGCATAACCAGCCGAGCCTCAGAGCGTCAGCTCACTCTGTGTCCCTCAGCACGTTTGAGAAAACGAAGCCTCGAGGGTCTCAGTACCGAAGCAATTACTCAGCTCTCTACTGACTGAGGGCAGACTCCATGTCATTTGGGCACACTTTAGAGCCTAATTTCTATCACTCAAGCAAATAAAGAGGTTCTTTCTTACAACCCCAGTAATGACTCGTTATCTGGCCGGTAGGGAAGAGTGATCCAAACAAAACATTCGAGCCTTTGGGCTAGACTTAGCCTGCCCTGCCACCCTCGGCTCCCTATCCTCTCCCTTCCCAGACCCAACTTTTCTCCATCTGTATGATACCAGCATTCGGATCACAATCCCTAAGGTGCCTTTTAGCTCTGACATTCATTGCAATAATAACACTGTCTTTAAAAGCACTTCTGATTTGTTGAAGAAGATACATGATATAATTTTGGAAAACAGGATAGTATAATGTCGCTGCTAGGCTGTGCTTCTTTTCTCCCCTTAACAATGTGACAATGGCTTCGCTTAGGAACTGGTTATGGCTCCTCTAACTGATATGACTACATTTATGTTATTCTCAAGTCTCATACTTCTAAGGAGACTAATGTAAAACATTTCTTTCTTTCTTTTTTTTTTTTTTTTGGTTTAGCAATCTGTTTTTCCAAACTCATCCACAGTAAACAGTGATTTTTCAAACTATTTCTTGAAACTCATTCAAAAGTTACTTGTTCGAAATTACAAATAATGGTTTAGAATACAGGATGGGAGCAGAAATCTGCCAGAGAGTTGTTGAAGTCTGTTCTAAAAGAAAGTCTATTGTTGAAAATCTTCAATACCTCTTTTCTTAAACTGATTGCTAGCTCTATACATACATCATATAAAGATTCTGGGGTAGTTTCTATTAAGTTTAATGATCAGTTGTGTTCTTTATTAAGACAAGTAAAGAGAACCGTTAAAAAGGTACTTGGCATAGCTTGACCACTTATGCAGTCACTAGAAGAGACTTCCCATTTGCACTTTATTGATTTGCTGCCATCTGTTTCAGTTACCTTCATTGCAAACTCATGGACTCTTTCACCTGCCCACACTGGATGTGTGTGTGCGTCCACCAAACCTGCAACCGAAAGTAAAAAACAGAGAAGGTGCTTAGACGGTGCCTGACCATTCTGTATCACACAGCTCTGAACGCATGATGGTAGCCACCCAGCTTGGAGGAGGGCAAGAGGGCAAGACTTTGTAAGGTTCCCTCTATTTGTCCGGTCTAGAAAGTTCTAATAGAGGAGAATAACTCAACACAAGACAAGCATCCCGTAGAGATAGCCAGCTCCCATGTTCAGTAACTACACTGACCTAAAGAAACCTTGAAGTAGCTAAACTACTAACTGAGCAAAACTGAGAACAGTGTCACCAAGGAATAGAAAACACTCTGCTACTTTGAGGAAGAATCATAAGGAAGGTGTAACCAAGGAGAATCTGTCATCGCTTTCCCAGGGTTCAACATAAAATCTCATCGACAAAGCAGAACTCCAGCGGACGGAGCCACAGAGAGTTTTGAACCCTGTGGTTAGGATTCTTTTGAAAACAAACCAATTGTCTTCCTCTTTGCTGTCCCAGAGCCGCTGTTGAAACTGTTTTTCAGAGTTTTATGAGAAAGAACATCAGTACCTGGCAAGACACATTTCCCAGAGCAATCAATTCTTTCTTCAAAAGTTTCTCCAGAAAACTGTCTTTGAATAGCATCAGCAGGACCAACAGCTTTTATAAGCCCATCACTGACGGGAATAAAAATCAAGAAACAGTGACTAAGTTTGGGGAAACTTTTTTCTGAAAAATCTGATAGATGATTTAAATATGCTTTAGATGCCCTGGTGTTAGCCAACATTTATTCATTCTCCCCACCACCCACCCCACCCCCTCTCTCTCTCAACCTGGGCTTTTAGGAAAGAGATAGTGACCACAAAAAGTTAAACCATAGCCAGGCAGTGGTGGCGCATGCCTTTAATCCCAGCACTTGGGAGGCAGACAGGCAGATTTCTGAGTTCGAGGCCAGCCTGGTCTACAGAGTGAGTTCCAAGACAGAGACCCCGTCTCGAAAAACCAAAAAAAAAAAAAAAAAAAAAAAAAAAAAAAAAAAAAAAAGTCAACTTTGTGTAGAAGAGATTGATTACTACTTTTTCTCTACGATCAGTGTTCCACTTTCTCATAGTCCTAGATCCCTAGATTATGCCCAAGTGTAAAGACTATATTTCCCAGACTCCCCATTAGTCACTGCTGCCCATCAGTTGGGACTTGATGCAGAAATGCCCTCCAGAGGTTCCTGCATTGAAAGTGTGGTCTCCAGTGTAGCAGTGTTCTGAAGCAGGGCTCTGGAAAAGTAGACAGAGCAGAAGGCTCTGGTCTCATCAGTGAATTACTGCATTGATGGCTTCATAAGTTGTTGGGGTATTTAGGAGATGGTAGAATTTAGGACATGGGACCTGGCTGAAGGGAGAGGGTTCCTGGGAGCATGCGTTTCAAAACTCTATCTTCTTCCTGGTTCCTTCCTTTCTCTCTGTCTCTGCTTCCTGGTCACCATGGGATAAGTGTCTTTGATCTCTTGTACCCTATCCCACTGCCAGGGCATTTGGCCGAACCACAAGCCTCAGAGCAATGGAGCCGGCACAGTGAAACCCACTAGATCTTTCCTTTGTCCATGTCCCAGGCATTTTGTCACAGTAATGGAAAGCTCTCATGACTGGGGAAGACTGCATTTAGAGGAAGAAAAACTTAGGGAGAGAACAAGAAACTAAATTTTAATTTGAAAACATTGTATTCTGATTTTTGAATCTGGAAAGCTTCAATAAAGCTGAGTTCAATAAAATGCCCACTTTGCAGTAAATCCAGTGGTGGAAAGGACCAGCAGGTTAGAAGCTAATCTATGAATTCAGGTCAAACACAAAGCCCTCACTTGGGACTCCCTATGTAGGGATCCTTTCCTCTTCTATCAGAGGTGTGTCCTGGTTGACATGGAGCTGAATTAACCAGGAGCCACAGGGAAAACAGTCTAGCAAAAGGTTCTGCTGAGAGCTGACTGTTGAAGCACATCGCTTCATGTGTGCTATTGGACTTTAAAGGAGTTCAGGCCTAAGATGGAGATCTCTTATTGCCCCTGCCTGTGTGGGATGACTCTGAGGGCATGGGGTTCTCTTCTGAACCACATTAACCACACAGCTGTCCACCTTCTAAGACTGTGGGCTGTCATTCAATGGTGGGTTTTAGTGTCATGTTTGAACACAGAGCACATCCAATGACATAATTACTCAAGGAAGCTAGCTAGAAACCACCTTCCAAAGGTGTTAGGAGTTTCGGTCCTTTAGAAACCATTAAACATTCTTAATGGAATGGTGAGGACTCACTGTTCCTACTAAGTGGGCAAAAAACTAAACTACAAACTAATACACAGTCTTTCTCTTCAAAGGATTGGGTGATGGCACATTTTTATTTACTTCAGAAAACAACCAAAAAAACAAAGCGCCTGTATGCTAACATTAGTTCCCTGGTGCAGGGTTTGAGTGGATTTGTGGGTCAGCTGGGGATTTGTGTGTTTTAAGATATGGTCTCACTTGGCTGCCCTAGAATTATATAGATCAAGCTAGCTTTGAACAGCCTATCCCTGCTTTCCAAGGAGTCTCAGCTCTACATTGATGTGATTGAAGTCCCTCCGCAGAGTCCCCTGGGGCCTTTCACAGTGACGGTGGGCCCCTTCAGAGTGATGTCGACATTTTCTGGAATGTCAACAGTCTGATTGCTGAGAATTGTCTTCATTCTTGCAGTAGACCGGGCAAAGAGGGATGTTAGTGTTACTTAAAAGTGGATTTTTTTTGTTGTTGTTTTTTGTTTTGTTTTTGTTTTTGTTTTTGTTTTTTTTAAGTGGGGCATAGCACTTAATCCCCACATTTGGAAAGCAGAGACAGGTGGAACTCTGTGAGTGAATTGGAGGCCAGTGTGGTCTATAAGACAAGTCCAGGACAGCCAGGGCTACACAGAGAAACCCTGTCTTTAAAAAGAAGAAGAGAGAAGAAAAGAAAAGAAAGAAAAAAAAAGCTTTTTGATCTTGTTTGTTTTTTGAGACAGGATCTCACATGTAAACTCTATATACAGTCAAGGATGGCCTTAGACTACTGACCTGACCTCACCTTCTGCCTCTTGAGTGTTGGAACCGAACACTTGGACCCAAGGGATTTTAGGGAGAAAAGGAGTCTACAGAATCTACTGGAAGCAGTAAAGCAAACACAGTAGTACTTTAGAAGCTATACTGGGGTCAGTGATCAACGATCATCATGAAAGATGCTCTGAAGGTGTCTTGATGAAGAAAGAGAGTCTAGCTCCGGAACCCTATCCAGCCTGTCCCCCAGCTACTGGCTACTCACGTGCCGACCACCAGGCTGGCACCCTCTAGCACCGCCAGGCTGCGCAGCGCGGATCCGGTCAGGAAGCGCTCGCCGTCAGCGCACACCAGCACCACTTGCTGCGCGTTCTCCAGCAGGAGGCGGTGGCCGCTCATGGTCGTCCTAGCCGCTGGAGGGCTGCGGAGGACAAGGAGAGCCTGAAAGCTGTGGCTCC